>NW_010554073.1:0-6125 GCF_000687285.1 Phaethon lepturus | reverse complement strand
CAGCAGGATAATTTACGTTATGCAAAATAATCCGGGTTAAGAATACAGTATTCCAATCTCTACACTGATTTCCTGTAAATTGTCACCATATCCTATGGTATGTGCAGGGATGACTTAGCAATTAGATCATGCTAGTAACACAAAAACTATTCTATTTAAAGGATGCAGGATAAGGGGGCTTGTTAGTCTAATAATTCTTTACTTCTTAGGCCATGCTATATTGCTATTATCACGTTATCTGGTGAAGCTGGGTTCCTGTGTCCTCATTTAGGGACCAGGATATGTGATACAATCTTCAAAAGCCCTGAGCTGTAAGCAAATCTCACTGCCTTTTCTGGGAACTACTTCCCATTTTATTGCTTTCCAGATGAATCATTTAAATATTAATGTGCCTAAATATAGATACAGGAGCCTGATTTTAGACCTTTATTTATTTTGTCTTTAAATTTTCAAGTTGTCTGCAAAATAAATCCATTACCTACAGATCTATTGACCACAGCAAAAGAAATAGTGACTGACTCTCCCGAGACATCCTGTGCTTCACTATACTACTCGTGGAAATGGTCCATTCATATACCCTGCTGAGCCAAGTGAAAAATGGCTGATTTAAATTCCCACTAGAAAAGTAATTAATATTGTGAAAAACTTACCAGGATTTCATCAGATGTGCTGGCTAAAATGAGAATACATGATTCCCACAATACCCCTAGTGAGTGGTGGAGTGAACACGTGATGAAGGCAGGAATACCAGGCGAGCGATAAGCATTCAATAGAATCCTACTATGCAACCAAAGAGCTGTACCAGTACTTCATGGTGCAGGGGACCAACGTTAGCTAGCAAGCTCCCTCAGCTCCATGTAGACTTCATCAGAGCATGTCTTCATCCAAAGGAAACAGATGCTCATTTATAGTGCATTAGCATAAGACAACAGAAACTGGCCAGCAATAATTATTTTGCTACACTAGTAAGGGTGCAACCATGTAAGTCGAATTTCTCCAGCTGGTGAAGGCTACAGGGGAATTCATCTACTTTATTGAGTGGAAGACTCAGGGCCTACAGCTTATGACTAGCACATTGCCACTTGTCAAGCCACCTAAGGCCAAATGCAATCACTTCTCCCCTGTTTCAGCTGCATCCTGCTTTCAGTAAGTGTTAAAAACTGGGCCAGAGCATCAAGCTAAAAAGGAGAGAGGCCACTCAAATACAAGAGGAACGGGAACTCCCAAATGAGATCAGCTGTTTAGAAGAGATCAGGCATGAAACCTGTTAGGTATTGAAGGCAAGCATAAATTAATAAACATATGTATTAGTTATTCCTCACAGCAGTGAGTGGATTTAACAAGGCAATCTTTTGTCCTCATATTCTCCTGGGGTGAAGAATTACAATTGGTGGCAATAGAAATATCTCAGCCTTTCAGAGCTTTATTAGGTTTCTAGTCTGACTCACTCATTTTTCAGGCTGAGGCAATTTTTTCTTTTTTAAATCATTAGCAGTTCAAATCATCCAAACAGTGTTCTCATTTTACAAGACTTCAGACCTTATAAATTCATAGAACAATAGATGGGAAAGACCTGTTGGGTTAATTGTCCCATCTCCCCATACCATTATAGGATAGATTTCTGCAGCACATTTCTCAATATATTTCCTGTCTTGTCTTAAATGGTCTTCCATTTATTTTGGCTGACTACAGAATAATTAAATTATATCATCTCAGGAGGGTTCTTTAATGATATTTGAGAATATTTTCTACTCTCAAACTCCTTATTTCTACTACTAATAGTGGAACCATGTAAGATGTATCTATTCACCCAGGATGCTTTCATACTTAAACATTTTAACACAAGAGTCAAACCTTTGTTACTCATCACACAATTGTGTAATTAAAAATATAAAAGCATAGTAACAATGACAAATGAAAAACAGATGTGGCAGCTGTTTTGTCAGCTGGAAATGCAAAAGAAGTCTTCAAATCATCAGATAAGGCAATTTATGTCTACCTTTAGCTCATTTAGACCCCGAAGGACACATGAAAGTCCTCTCCTGTAATCCACGTGCACTTCAGTGGTTTTGTATTTATGAATGGTTTTCTGAACTGACAAAGATTTTGTGTCACTGCGGTAGTCTGAACTGAAGGAACTAATACTAATATTATCTCCTCACAAGATGTTAGGTATTCCAATTAAGCTCTACTGATCCTTCATGTAACTGCTGAAAAGATATGAGCAGAGCTAATGGAGCCTGGCTTCCTGAAGTCTGTCACCTGTTTCTGTGCCTTTTTAAGAATATTACAATTTTCCATGCGTAAGCAGGAACTCCCCCTTTCTTACAATTACAACTCTCCATCCACAGAGTAGTTTGGAAATTAAATGCATGCTGTTATGCTGAATTGCAGAAATTACCCAGTAGGATTTTAAGTTAGGGCTCAGCTTGCAAATGCTTACGTGATCATCTCTCCTTTCTCTACCTATTTATTTAAAGAACCTGTAAACTAAATCACATAATTCATGTCCTACCACCTGAGACGGGATCACCTTATAGTCCAACTCTCCCCTAGCACATATGCCAAGACATGAAGGTCTATATATCTGTGTGTATGTGTTCGTGCATATATTAGCATATGATATTGATTATTGTTCTTTTAGGAAGTCCATGAAATCTAAACCTGGGAATTAAACCATGTCTTACACATTCTCAGTTATGTTGTTTTTCCTCTATTGTTAAACAGGAATATGAATAAGTTGGGCAATTACTGGCCAAGCCTGTCATTGCTTAAGAACGAGCATACAGAAACATGCATACCATCAGAGGCACTGATTTCCACTCATTCTTACTTCAGCAAGTTTGCTAATTATAAACATTTCAGAGGTACAACACATCTGGACACCTGCTGTTCTTGTTCAGTTCTGAATCTCTTCCAGACTTGTAAATCTTTCCTCTTTATTGCCATTCAGCAACAACAACAAAAAAAAGCAGGCAAATGTAATACTCAGCCTAACCCAGTACATGCTCAGGGTGGGTCCTTTCCAGATTTCCTGGCACGAACAGCACCCCGTCCCTGCCAGTACAGCACCAACTCTGACAAACTTGTCTAGAGCAAAAGACAGACACCACTGAAGGGATGGCAGAGGGAGGAGTGGAAATCATCACTTCCAGCAGTCCCACTCCAACCAAAGGGAAACAACAGCAATTAAGCAGGAAGGGTGGCACACAGCTGATCTCTGCAAGAATACATGCAGAAGATAGTTTGGGCGCTTGCCCTGCCCAAGAAGGAAAGAGTTTCGTGTCAAGATGCTTCATGTGGAACATGGCAATTCGGCCGACTCCTGCAGTCTCCCAAAAACTTCCTATGTGCCTGGGTAGAAGTCCATTAATCTTCAAACTATCCAGCTACTGACAGGTATACTAAGGTACTGAGGCTTCAGCTGTACCAGTAAATTACACTGCCCTGGCCTCCAAGACTAACTCCTGACCCATGCCTGGGAATGGTTTGAAGTAGTTGGCACAGGCTAAAACTGTGCCAAGTGCCATTCCAGCAGCTTACCAGGATAAAGCTGTCACTCCAATGCCTAGAAATGCCCCAGGCACAGCTCAGTTTGCTGGCAGAGACATGACCTGGCTCAACCAAGCACACAGAGATCTCTGCTCTGGAAAAGACACCACTGAAAAACCTGGATCATGCTCTGTGTGTGGATACTGCATTTCAGCCTGTACAGCTCTGTCATTGCTTGGTCCTCAGTATGAGACCGGGGGTGTGTGTGCATGTTTTAAAATAGAGAATGGCATTATTTGTGCAGCAAACCAAAAATCACTAGAGGTGTTCATAATTCAGCTCCATAAAAATCCTCCTATACTTTCTCATAGCTATCAACTAAGCTAATTTATGTGTAAATACTTAACCAGCTTTTCAAATACAATTATTTCCAAAAAATAGTCCTCTGCTTTAAAAAGATGAAGCTTATCCCAGAGATGTGCAGCCTCAGTCACCTGGAGGTACAGCACTGTACCCAAATTCTCACTGTCAGTCAGTGGCACAACTGGGAACAGAACGTCCTAAACATTTGCTGTCTCCTCTTATAACTTACAAGCAGTTTTATGACAGACCGTTCACGAAGTCCTGAAGACACTGACGCAATTAAATCTACTGAGAATATTTTCCTATAACAAAATGGTGTCTCCATCCACATAACAGCAGGTGATTTTATTACAGTACTTAGAACAGGCAGAATCCTAGCATACCACATTTTGAACATTAAGATACATTAGTGGATACTAGTAGGAACAAATCCCCACTGTATTTGGCAGGAGATCGTTCTCCTTCTTGGTTGACATGTATTTATACAGAGGGTATACAAAAATAATGTTATAGTACAAACCTCTTACGACAAACTAAGCCAAACCAAGTTCTAAATACACATTAATTTCCCTGAAGTAAGAAGACTTATTAGTTTTTTCCAGTGGATGGAGGTAGCAACTGGATTTGGGAGGCAACAAAACTGCTAACGGAAAGTCATCCTCAGGGTGGGAAGTTTTGAAGTTTGTAATATGCACTCAAAAAGTAGAATATTTTTTTCCCCCCACCAAATCTTGACCCATTGGAGATTTTCTGTTTGAGCAAAACTGAGCTGGCTAGCCACCTACAACTTGGAAAGCTGTAATCTTCTCCACACAACCAGTCTCCACCCAACAATATTACAAGTTGCCGAGGCATCTATCAATAGACACGTACACATAACCCTTAAGTATTTGCTTTTGCTACCACAAAAAATTACACCAAGCTATAGCAACCATCATTTCTGGGAAGCATATACAAGAACCAAGAAAATAATTAAGTCCATGAGAAATCAACTGTTACTGTATCCTGGGCCAAATAGTCCCTCCTTCATTTTGAAGTATCAGAGCTTCTCTGCGTACAAAAAATGGTCAATACATGAAGTCCCAAAATAGCATGTTTTTTCATTAGGAAATTTCAATTAAGATCCTTTTCTTCAAATCAATCAGATGTTCAAATTATTTATCACATTTTGATTGTTTCAAGCACAGTTCATTTAGGAATAGAAGCAGGCTCCTTCACTGAACAATCAAGGTTTGGTTTGGTTTTATTATTAAATACAATCATATTGCACTGCCTTACACTAAAAGCTGCATTCTTTTAAAATAAAGGTGACCAATAAAAAAAAGCATCTTGAATTATATCCCACATCCATGCACTCCTTTACTACTATAGCTCTGCTTTGGTCTAAGTGATTACTAATCAAGTACTCTACTGCAAGATCAGACTGTTCTCTCGCATACAACGTAATACTGATTTAAAAGATGAATATCCAACAAAATCCTCTTCTGTGATTATGTCATTAGGGAGATTTCACTTCTGGTGGTGGGTGTGCATGAACACTATTTCCAAGATGAGTCCTTAATGCATTAGAGCAAAGCACCATGAAGAACTTCATATGCTCAATATAATCTTCATTTCTCATGTCAAGAGGCCTCTTGGTGGCTTTTCTACCTCCTTGTTTGTGAGCCATAGAGCTGTACACTTTTGTGTACAAAATGTGACTTGATGTGAAGTCACACATGCATGCAGGGAACATCTGGTTCATGAAAAACAAACTGAAATCCCAGTGAAAGTAATCACTTCAGTTTTGACATGACTTTTGTTTAAATAAAATCCTATCTAGGTGACTATAAAGCCCACGTTTGCAAGGTGTGTGGATCTGTAAGTAGGTCTAGCAGACCTGCAGTAGGATCTTGAAAGACGGAAGTCTCCCTGTTTCCTGGCCAGTCATGACTCCCTCCCATTTCTTCAAGCTATTTACTACTTCCAGCTTGTTTTCTTGCATTCATTCACAAAAACCAGCCACCTGGGCTTTTTAGAAAAGTATCAACCTCTTAACAGTATCTTAATGGTGCCTCGAAGCAACAGATGCAACATTTCTGATTTCAAAATGCCGCTTCTTACTGGACAAGTAAGATCTAGGGCTTTTGAAAAGCACACAACACCAGCTATATTTAAAGACTTCAGCAATAGCACTAACACTAAGCTTGACCACCTGCCCTTACCCATGCTGTATCTTCTGAAAACAGAATGTGACTTTCAAAATCATAGAATCTTTGGGTTGGAAGGGA
>NW_010554072.1:59688-63378 GCF_000687285.1 Phaethon lepturus | reverse complement strand
GGAGGAACAGCGTGGGGCTCCCTGCCCAGCCAGGCGGTGTGGCCGGGCTCCCCCCACCAGCAGGACCCCAGGTCACTGCCTACCCAGCAGCGCTGTCTCTGGGCTATGGGGAGTCTTAAGTGTCTATAGACCAAGGGCTCTGCTCAGTTGGTTCCTGCGGCCATGGATGCTTAATAAACCCCGCTTAAACGGGCTGACAAAGGAAACGGTGCCAGGAGCTCAGTAAACTCCAGTGGGTATGGGCCAAAGAATTGTTTTATATACAAACAAACAAAATCTCTGGAAGGGAAATCACATCAAGCCTCGCAAGGCAGCTGAAGGCGCCGATTGAGGATGCTGGAATTTATATCTGCTCTGGTGCCAAAAGTTTCGGGGATAAATATTCAGCCAGTAACCCTCATAAAAGCGAGTGCTTCTGTCTGCTGGTACGCTGGCCCGGCAGCGGTCGAGCATCCCCAGCCTCGCCGAGTGCCGGCAGGATGAATGGAAAGAGTCCAGAGTCCAGCCTGTCTTAAATCCCACGGCTAAAAACCTGAGAAGTCCTTGAACACTAATCCTTAATAATGTCTTTTTTGCTTTCTGTTGTAAAACCCTGCGCATTAATGCTAGGAAGGCGTTTGTGTGTGCGGAACAACCCGTGCTGATGGAGGACGGCAGCGCTGTGGAGGTTTCAGAGTCGCCTGCTTGCGTTTCTCCTCTTGGGAAACCATCCCAGCCAGCTAGTGTCTGACACAGGATTTCTTAAAAAAAAGCCCATCTTGCCTTAACTAATCTGTTTAAAACGAGTAACTATTCTATGGTAGCAACAATTTTGTAAATGCAGCTTTCTGGATGGTTTTGGTTTTGTGCAACCCATAGGATTTTTTGCTTTGCACTTTGTAACTGGCTCATAGGGACCCCAGATGCTTTAAGAGATAAATATTCCTTAAAACAAAGGGTCCTTTAATCATGGGCAAGAACTTTATTTATGGCTGCAAGTGGCATTTAAAAGCAGAGTGACAAGTAAAATACTTGGCTTGCTTACAAAATCTAAACAACATTGAGGACATTAGGAGGATGTCTTCTAGACAGCAGTTCAGTTTAAAATGGAGAAAGATACCATGATTTCTTATTTTGAAGTGCTGACATTTCCCATATGTTCTTCAGTGAATATGAGCTTGAGATCAGCTTCACTTTGACACTGGAAGTTTGCCCAAGAAGGGTTTTGCAGCAAATCAGCAATATCCATGGCGTTTCGCAGATCTTGATGGAAGGACACAAATTAAAAAAAAAAAAAAAAACCCCAACTTAAAAAAAAAAAAAAACACAAACCCAAACAATTTCAAATGATCTGTCTCAGAGTTTAATAACAGCGTGTTGTGGGATAATGTCGAAGGAATGCAGGAGAAACCTGAGACGCGATCGCTGCAGTCAAGCTAAGTGCATCGCAGAAAACACATAGCTGAGCTTCAGCTGTGCCAGTGCCCGTCAGAGCCACTGCAGGCTCTTCCCGTCGACGGCTGGCGCAGCATTTAGTATGAAAGCCCGAAGTCTGCCTTTTGCAAAAAGCTGTCCTGTGTGCTGCCTGAGCCTGGGGGTAGCCAAATTCCACGGGACCTTTATGTTTTAATTCTAAATTTTGCAAGGCCCCTGGAAGTCTCTTTCTGTGCATGCCCACAGGGGCTCTAGGCTGAGTAACCTAACCCCAAATTCAGTCCCGATGAGGATCCAGCCTGGACGTCTTCCTCTGCGTTAGCCCCGGGGTGCAGTGATCTGGTAGGTCTTTGCTGAGCACCCCCAGCACGTACCCCCACATGGAGTGGGGCTTACGGCACGGAGGGGTGAGCGTGGAGAGCTTCACAGTGAGGGAGCCAGCAGCCTGTTGTATGGCAGGAGGCCTGCGTTCGGCCTCCAGGTTGTTTGGGGTGACCGCTCCAGGGCACCCTGGTCCCTCTGGGCAGTGCGGCGCTGGCAGCCGGTATCCAGACGTGCCCTCGGAGGGAGGGTACGGAGGAACCGTATCTGCGCCCCTGCTTGGGCAGCTGCCGGGGGGGCTGCTGGCAGCCTTCGGGAAACATCACGGCGTTGCCTAATTTAGCTCCAAGTCCTGCTCCGCTAATTTGTTGGGCTGGGAGTCCTGAGGGTGTGGAGAGAGGAACTGTAGTTGCTAAAGCTTAGTAATTAAAATAGCACGGGAACAAAAGGGGCTGCCTTTCTCCCCAGCTGAGCTGAGGGAGAATCGGCACCACTTAAGTAGTACAGAGCCTTGTTCCTCCAGAAGTTGGATACCTGATCATCACAGACCACGCACCCTTACTGGAAGGCAGCTGCTTTATGTGCAGGCTTCAGATGGGAAGAGTTGCGCTCCAGTTTCTCTTACATGCCGTTAGAGAAGTAAACCAAGTAGCTCTTGGGTTTCTCAGTAAATATGTAAGGTTTTAAAACCTTGCTTTTCTTGAAAACAACAAACTCTGCATGTTTCTTCTCCTTTCTATACAATCCTTTTAACGATTTAAAAGGATAACCGACAGCGAACTTGAGGGGAGAGAACTGCCAGTGGCTACTGGCAGTGCAGGATATGGTAAACATGCTGTCTCTTATTGACAGGGTGCCATGCTTTGCAACGCAAATTTCTGCTAATAATCCTAAAATACACTTTGGCTATTACACACAACCTTTGGAGCTACCAGCAGCCTTTTAAGATCATTTGTATTAGTGGGGAATTTGTGGTCAGTGAAGAATTTGAGTGCCATATTTGTGCCCCTCTTGGTCATTGATTCAAGTAATTTCAAGAGCTGATTCTAATTGCGGGGTAGGGGAACGATACGAAACGTGCCTGTCCGACCGCCCAGAGTCTGAGTGCTTCAGCGTATACCCACAATGTGAGATGATTGCTGAGATAGAAAACAGTTGAAGAGCCTTCTGCAGAAATGCACCCTGTTAAGTTCCTTGGTAAGGAACTTAAGAAGAGAAATAAAAGCTTCCCTGTAGGTCTCTCACATGCCATGTCCTCCTCATTCTCCTCCCTGCTTATTTGGAGCAGTGTTGCCAGGGAAAGATGAAAGTGGGAGAACCAAGCCCAGACTGGTCAGCTGCCAAGTGCTGGGGCCTCTGACTCAGAGCTTTGGCAGCTGTAGGAATAATTAAAATTCTCCGTGTGCTTACTTATATTCCTGTAAATCTTTTTTGTTGAATCTTTAAAACCAAGTAGGATGGTTGTAAGGGAAATAAATACAGTCAAGCCCTGAAAAAATATGGCTGTAGTCTTAGCTCAGCTAATCAGCTAGACTTCTGCAAGGTGTTAGTTTAGTTTAGTTTAGGGATAAGCCTTCTCCCACCTCTGATTATTTTAAACATTAAGCATTGACATATATATATATACACATATAAAAAACAAAATAACAGAAATACATCAACATGATGGACATCTCTTTTATTTGATCCTTCAGGCAGGGTTCATTAAGAGCAACTGTACAAAGGAGCCCGTGCCGTACAGAGTCTATCATGGGACACATCCTGGGTTTGCTCTGAGAGGCAACAGCGTTCGCGCACGCCCTCTCTCTGGCCATGCTGCCACCTCCGCTGTGACAGCACTCTTGACGCTGTGGTTACCCCAGAGGCATTTACTAACAAAATCCAGAGCATCCTCGGCGTTTTATTTATGTTTTGCATTGTTCCGCATCCAGTTAGAGGTGTGAATCCCCATTCTCC
>NW_010554072.1:24339-59657 GCF_000687285.1 Phaethon lepturus | reverse complement strand
AGCGCTCTTCCTTCGGGGGTCAGTGCTGGGTGGCTGTCGGCACACCAGCAGCAAACTTGCCAAAACCAACACCGTCCGGGTTTGCGCCAGGGCGGGTGACGCTGTCGGCAGCAGGAAGATAGGCTTTGCAGCAGAGTGTGCGCCCTCACCGCCGCTGCCCATGGCTCGGGATGGGGGAAGCGCCAGAGCCTCACGGCAGGCTGGGGGCTAGCGGGCTGCTGAGGTTCAGCGTTAGAGCACACGGGAGTAACGGCAACCATAAAAGAAAAGCGCGGCCAACTCCTCAGTCTGCCGGCCGGCCCCCGCGCGCTGCCACGCAGAGCTTCGAAGTTTGACCGTCCGCTCAGGCGCGAGCTCCCGGGCTGGCAAGACAAGCAGCGCTCCATGGGGACTGCAGCAGCAGCTGCCCGGGGTGTGGAGGGTTTGCTGTCAGAAGGGAGGGCACCCCAAAGCGCAAGTTATGTTCTGCCTCCCTCACCAACTCACGGCCGTCTGCGCCCACTCACACAGATACTGCAGAGACACTTCGTCCTTACCAAAGATGCAACCCAGAGAAGCACTGCCATGCAAAATCGATCCCCAAAATCAATGAAATATGTGTATGTTTGAAGAGGTGAGATGTTTTTATGATCTCACTGGCTCAGATCAGCTGTGCAGTAGCATTTTATAACTAGGTGCATATACAGCATGCTAATAAAAGAGCGGTTTATGTGAATGTTATGGTAATATTGGTGACCTAAGTGGTGAGAATATGAATTTTTGATTATGTCATAACTAGGGGGGAAATTTCTGTTCTTAAATTTCTGTTATTAAAAAAAACATAGTCTCAATCGAGTGTATTTATGTTGGACCAGAGATTTTTTGTGCTAATAGAACTGAACAAACTGGAGTTTGATTTTTGGATTGTTTTGATGTGACTCTGTACTGCAGTTCTGTGGGTGATTTGCCACCTCGAGAAAATGCAACTATCTTCTCACAGACTGAATTCACCAGATTTCTCTTTTTTTTTTTTTTTTGTCCTTCCACAGATCCTTAGAATTTGCACAAGATACACACCAGAACAAGACACCATGACCTTTTCAGATGGCCTTACCCTAAACCGAACTCAGATGCACAACGCCGGCTTTGGCCCACTGACTGATCTCGTGTTCACGTTTGCCAACCAGCTCCTGCCTTTAGAAATGGATGATACAGAAACAGGTCTCCTTAGTGCCATCTGCTTAATCTGTGGAGGTACCGTACAGCATGAACTCGGACGCGACTGAAAAGGACAGACATGATAAGATCTTCATTTATGTTTTACTTGTTTTGCTTTCCTGTAATATGTAATATTATTATATACGTTATATAAACCACTTAGCACTAAAGGCCTGTTTTCTACTGGTGATGATTATTGGTTTTATTATTGATACATTTTAAAATGAATTGAATCATTCTGTCAAGCAACCGATCCTATTATTAGCCTGATAAAGGAGTACAGGATATATCCTGCTGCATTTTTTTATAAGCAGTATATGGGTACCTGTATGAATGACCTTTGTTAGAGCAAGATGCCCATTATGCAACTTTTACTCATGAATATAGTTGTATGCATATGCATATAGTTAACGTTCACACAGAAGTCACTGGTGATAACTTTCTTTAGAAAAAAACAGATTATACTTTGAAATGAGCATAGTGGCACCGATGACATGATTTGGAGGGGGCTGATTACAACTTGAAAGGGACATGGTCAGGTAAAATCATGGTTTTAAAATACAAAAAGTGAAGTCTCAGATAATTTCCAAAATCCTCTGTAAATTTCTGTTACTTTAATCACCTAGTCTCTCTCCTCCTTTGCAAAATCTGGACTAGCAATAGAAACACACCTTGTTTAGCTGGGCCATTTTGTTGAAATACAAACTGGGTGGTACTAGAGGATATTTAAAAAACAAGAGTCAGCCTTCGTTGACAGTGGCCCTTTAGTACAAAATCATTCTGATTTTAGTGTCTCTAACCATAACCCATCAAAAGCATTGATGAGTTCTGAGATGTCATTAATAATGTGACTGGTGCATCCTGGTTTCTGGGTGGCGATTGCTGTCACTCAAGCTAGCACTGCCATCTGCTGATACCTGCTGGTAACTCACTTTAATTTAGGATTGATACAAAAAAATTAGCTGTAATCTCTTTGTGTACCTAGGCAGTGTATCAATGACACATACAAAATTAATTCTGAAATACTTGTTTGCAGCAAGGTGTTTTCCCCTTGGAGAGGGAGGTACAAGAGCAAACTGGTAATTCTGGGTCACTCAAATGACAAACCTTTCCAGTCACCAAGGAAAAATTAATCTAAGTTTCATAAAGCCATGGTTTGTCCTCTTTGCACAGAATATTTGCTAGAGTGGGTCATAAGTGGAGGGAAAAAAAAGATTAAATTCATGGAGTTCTAATCAAGAACATGGAGGAGCTTCTGCGATTTGGAGTTTGTAAAAAAAAAAAAAAAATTAAAATCATGCAGGTCATATGGTACTTTTCTACAGATCGCCAGGACCTTGAAGAACCAATGAAAGTGGATAAGCTTCAGGAACCGTTGCTTGAAGCACTGAAAATTTATATCCGAAAGAGACGACCCAACAAGCCTCATATGTTCCCAAAGATCTTAATGAAAATCACAGATCTTCGTAGCATCAGTGCAAAAGGTACAGTGTCTCCCCGTAATTCAGCAATCGTGTCAGTGTTATGTTTCAGAGGAAGCTGGCTTAGAGACCTGGGTCATTTTTTAATATATCTAGGAAAGATCTTTGTGACCTTTCTCTTCCCTTCTTCTTTATGCAGCTCCTATGTTTAAATTGGTTCTGCTTTAAGCGTACATGGTGCTACATTCTTCATGCAGCTTACAGTGAAAATGCCGCCTTAGGTGTAAGCGGGTTAGCAGATCATTAGCATGAACTCTTCGTTAGTCATTTTAAGATAAAACCCTGAATTAAGCCTTTGTTAGCGTTTACAGGGGAGTGCAGGTCAACATATGCTTTTCAAAAAACAGTCTGTTTACAGACAGCAGGAAACATTGTGCATCCTAAATTTCCCCAAACTGTGGTCTGACGTACTGAAGATTTCAAACTTAACTGATCTAGGATTTTGGAGATTGAGCACCTCTAATACAAACTAACCATGCTTTTACCCATGAATCAATTTTGTTCTAATGTTTTGTGTAGTCTTGTATGTGACCGATTGATCGTGTGAAATAAATACACACAGCCATCACCGAAGTTCTCTAAAGCACAGGTATAGTGGAATGCTTTCATTTCATCAGAGAGGTTCCCCGCTTAGCGCTTTGTCCCATGAGCCTGTCCCTATGTAGCGACAGATTGGATTTATGCTTTTGAAAAAATTACTAATTTCATTTGATGTGGTTTTTGAGAAGACTTCAGGGAAAAAAATTAGCAGTTAAATTGCTGAAATACATTTATTTTACATTGAAACCTGAACTGTCACACTTTAAACAATATATCTCTAAGTTAAAAAATTACGCTATAGCTATGTTTATAAAAAGTAGTGGGGAATTTAATTGGATTGATTAGTACCGAAAGAATAACTTAGAAGGGAAACACCAGAGCTGGACCAAAAGTACCCTAAAAAGGAACCGCTTAACCAGGTTAGCTAAAGCTTGCAGTTTACCCTCGAGTAAAGCAAGCTCCATCCAACTGAGTCTACAAAATAAACTTACAGCAGTACTATAAAAATATTCAGGGGAGCCTTTTCGTTCTATTGTTCTTGCTTGTGGGAAGTCTAGTTCCACTTCCCTGCTGCTTTGCCTGAGCCCTCCAGCTCCTCAAGAACACGGCTCTGTCTCTTGATGTTCAGTGCACGAGAAAGGATTATTCTTTCCATTCTGACATAAGTGTTTAACTTTAATTATATCATTAATGTTTTTTAGTAGAACTAAATCATACCAAAGGACTGGTGATGTCCTGCAGGGGGTGGGCGTGTCTTGAGTTTCATGTGAAAAGATGTACATTAGAAGATAATGACTTCTGATGGTACGCAATCCCTGAAAGCAATTACCAACATAAGCATGAACTGAAAAGACTGAGAATGTCTCCTTGCACTAGAGTTCCTTATACAACTACATTCTTCTGTGGCGTTAGACGTATTGCAACAGAAGAATTAAGCGTTTGTAGGACTGAAGCAAGAGACTGTCTTCAGAGTTCTTTTATCCCAGTATTAAATTGGAAGTTTGCAAGACCTTGGAAAATGACTGTGGTTCTACACTGGAATAACCACACCAACACTTGGTACCGCAACTGACATACTCCGTAACAGCAGAAAGCAGACACTTAATGTGGCCAAATTCAGTTTATCAGTGCTGCTCTGGCTACAGATGGTTTTCAGAGAAACTCTCAGCACAATTCTGCATTAACTTCTTTCCAGTTACAGTGCTTGCCCCTTTGTTCCTAACAGTTGTTTAAGAGACTTACTAATGAGTGTTCACTTGCAAAGTTGGTCATGGCCTTTGTAGATGATTTTTGAAGCTCTTCAGTTAAGGCACAAACATCAGCGCTCCCTTCCACTCTGGGGTTACCACTGTGAGCGACAGCGTGCTCTCTCTCCAGCACGGACAGTGCATCAGCACGGACAAGCAGAACATACCCAAAGGTTCTCTCCTCTGGAATGTTTCTTTAATAACCGGACTGTTTTCTCTTTAATTTTGTTGGCTCTTCTTGCCTTCCTTCACTTTTAAAAAGCACAGATTCCTATTCCATTAGACCCAGATTTTAAGATCATCAGGAATCTTGTGCAATGAGTTAGACCAGATACTTGAATGCTGAGGTTTATGGCTATAAATTGTTCGATGTTGTCCTGATAAGAAAAATCTTTTTCCCATCAGCAGCAAAATATGTAAAGCACATTCATGCCTCAGAGTGGAATAGAATCTTTACTGTATATCCTCCCTTTGAGGTGCAATTCCAAAATACTTCTGTCTCTCTATGGTCCTCGTCACTCAGCAGCCAAATGTTTATTAACTTACTTTCAGTCCTTCAGCTGTGTCACTCACAGCAGTTGTACCCGTGTTACTGCTGACTGTTCAGGGCTTTCCGAACATAGCTCGCCTACCGCTGTCGGCAGCAGCACAGAGCCAGCACAGCAGCTGAACCCTCCTGCTTTCCAGATCAAGCCTTTCCCAGTAACAGCCTTTTTTTTCAGAGAGACATTTTGTCTGCCCAGCATTTAAGGATTCCTCTGTTTGTAGTAACTTACTAAGGCCTAAGCAGTTCCCTCAGCATTAACTGCCCCGTGTCAGACAGGGTCTTGGCCATTTTTTTAATGCAGGCTTCAGCTTGTGCTGTAACCCCGCACACTAACCAAGCACGGTGCTTCCTGGGAGCACGGAGCTCATGTCGTGAACTGTGAGGTGTCTGCCTCTTTATACAGCCTTCCCTGTATGCCTGTCATCTTTGAGAAGCCTTAAGATATCGTAGGAGTATCAGGCACTATTGTGTGGCTTTGTGGTTTGAGTTCCCCCCTGCTCCTCAAACTAGTATTAGTTGTTGGCTCCCAGTCTGAGTAGTCAGGATTTACGTAGCAATTTTGTTTAATCTTACACACAGGAGCCTGCAAAGCCACCTCTCTCTAAAAATGCCCGTCGTTACACTGGATAAGGCCAAACACTGAACAGTTAGCTTTTGTTAAGGTTTTGTTAATGTAAACTGTGTTAGTGTTCCTGTGTGCTTTTGTGGTTAATTAGTACAAGGGAAGATGCCTGAAAACTACAGAAGACAGCTTCACAAAAAAAGTATCTTTTGGCCTGAACTTGTTCTTTTACAAAGCAATTGTTTGTTAAATTCTGGTGTCACAGTTTTCTGTATGGGAAAGAAATGTTCTGACTTACGTCACTACAGTTCTCTTACGGGATTCGCCTCACCTATGTAACACAAATCAGCCAGAATTTTTGTCATTCTGTAGTCTTTGCAGATCCCGTACAGATTAAAACCTGTAAAGTATATTCCAATTTATAGAGGCATCTATGTGACCACAGTTTAATTTAATTTTTCAGTATAATTTAATGCATTTTGGTTCCTTCTATGAAAAGAAGCAGTTAATCCAATTTACCTGTATTGTATTATCAGATGCTATGTCATAATTTTAAACTAATTTGTTAAGGAGTACTCATCTAACTCCTTTTTCTTGTAATGAAGGAAGTACTTCACTTACATGGCTTTATATGCAAGAAGTGTAGAAGACGACATCAAATCCATTAAAGTAACATACTCTGAAATTACTACTGATGATGCGAACAAAAAGGAAATTGTACAAATCCTACTAATGGAAAGGGCTTTTTGTTTCCTTTTTAAAGGTGCAGAACGTGTCATTACATTGAAAATGGAAATTCCTGGATCCATGCCCCCTCTTATTCAGGAAATGTTGGAGAACTCTGAAGGACATGAACCACTGACACCAACCTCAAATGGAAATACTGCAGAACACAGTCCTAGTATCTCACCGAGCTCAGTGGATAACGGCAGTGTCAGTCAATCCCCTATGGTGCAATAAGACATTTTCCAGCTACTTCAGACATTCCTAATACCTTCTGTACAGGGATGAAAAGCAAGAAAAACATTTTTACTGCTGCTTAGTTTCTGGACTTAATATATATCTATATATGTGTATATATATAGATAAAAACTCAACAAGGACCAAGAAATTTTCATATGTATCGATATATACTCCTTGCTGTTTAAACTCTTAAAACTAGAAAATGCAAACTTTTGAAACTCTAAATCAGCCATTTCATGCAAAAAAAATAGTTAAGCTTCTGTTTTCTCCTCTGAACGTTCAAGACTGCATGGTGACAAGACAGATCTCAAACTTTAAAATTCTGGTTGCATTTCTGATGACTTTGTACATACAAATGTATGGCTGTACTTTCTATACTGGATGTTCGGTGCTTTCCTTTTGTCTCTTATACCTAAAACGATCAAAACACCAACCATATGACATGGACTACTGTACACATCCAGAAAAGGAAGTTCAAAGGACCATCTGATTTAGTTTAAGATGACAACTTGTCTCTGATGCCCTCAATTTGCATCTCCTTCCTTGTAAAAAGTATACAAAAATTCACTGCACTAGCAGAAAAGACATCAGTATCAGCATTAACTGCCAGATCAGTTATTCAAATGTCATTTGTCCACTGTTAATGTCACTTTAAAATTTAAAGAAGTGGTTTCTTACCTGGCTGGTGACCTAGCTACCCAATTAACTACTACATTTCTACAGTAATGATGATAGCCTCCAAGGCAGAAACACTTTTCAGTGTTACCATGTTTTTGTTTACTTGTTCACAAGCCATTAGGAAAACTTCATGGGATGAGAAGCAGCAGACTCATTACAGCTTTTGAATCGGCAAGTCTAGGCTATTTCCTTAAGAATCAACTGCCAGGAATTATCTGGGTTATGCAGCCTTCCAGGTGCTAGGGAAGTACAGCTAGGACTTCCAGAAACACGAGGAGAGAATCTGCCTTCTTGGCCTTGTTAAATCACCATGAAGCAGAGTGAAAACTGTGGTAGAATGGTTAACAGATTTAAAGTGTCAGTTTCTTAGGTTTCATTTAAAGCACTAGTGGATTTTTTTTTTTTATATATTCTAGCAAGTCTGTGATGTACTTTCACTGGCTCTGTTTGTACATTGAGATTGTTTAACAATGCTTTCTATGTTCATATACTGTTTACCTTTTTCCATGGAGTCTCCTGGCAAAGAATAAAATATATTTATTTTAAAAAAAAAAACTCCTGTGTAGAAGCAGTCCCTCTAGTCCAAATTTTACACACACGCAGTAGTTTTCCATTTTTTAATGTTTAAACTTCATTTCAAAAAGCAGGTTTGCTGTTTGCAACCATGACAATTAAAATGTGCTTTAGCACAGCTGTCTAGAACATCTCTACAAGCCAGTCAGACAAATACATGACACTTCAATGAGTAAAAAAGAGCATAAAACTGTAGGTGTAAGAACAAAATGTTAAAATGCCTACACACAATAATAAAAACCATCAATTACATTATCACATAAAATAAGTCAAATGTACAAAAGTTTGCGACAGAAGGGACAAAAGGACAACACAAGATAGATGTTGGAAAACATTTGTGTGCTCTTTGGGCACTTAATTAAACATATCAAAATCATCATCTTCATCAGACTCTGCAAAATACTTAACTTCTTTTCTAGCCCGGCCTGTCCGTGGCTTTGGGGCAGTTTCAGAGGCAAAGCCTGACTGAAAGATTTCCACATCAGAATCCTGGTCAAAAGCAGCCTTCTTGGATTTCTTTAGAAAAGAAAAGACAAATCAATTGTCATGCTGTGTATGTTTTCCCTTTTTAATATTCAGAATCAAAGGAAACCTTCTCTAACATCTGATTTCTCAACACACCTAGACCCCCATTATCACATTGGCAACCTTTAATAAGAACATGTCCCTTTTATGTAAAGTAATCCACTGGGTTCTTTTTACAAGGAGAAAAGAGCATAGATGGAACTGACCTTGCTTGGTGTCGATTTAGGCATTTTCTTCCCAGGGTTGTATTCACCTTCATTTTCTGAACTGGATGCTTTCCTTTTCTTTGCCCCTCTACCTTTTCCTAGGTGAGAGAATATGATTTAACCTTGTTTTCTTTTTCTTTTTTTAAAAATACAACTCCAAACTTCAGCAAGCTGAAGAAAAATCTGGTGAAATTACTTTAGTATCTCTACATGTTAAAGTTCAGATTTAGTTTACAACTCCAGCTTCTTCACAACAGCAGTAAAATAAAATACATTTTATTTTCTCAGTTTTCTCTTCCGAAGTTACCATTCACCCTAGCAATTCAAGCTATCTGTCGGTTCAAGACAGGGACAAATGTCATTAGATCAATGACTTCCAGACTTCTGAAGTACTACAAGTCCTCGGTCACCTTCTGTACTGGTGACACAGCATTAATTCACCTTT
The DNA here is from genome assembly GCF_000687285.1 of Phaethon lepturus. Classification (NCBI taxonomy): domain Eukaryota; kingdom Metazoa; phylum Chordata; class Aves; order Phaethontiformes; family Phaethontidae; genus Phaethon; species Phaethon lepturus. Next base: position 50,693 of record NW_010554072.1, on the reverse strand, counting down.
ACTATTTAGTAAATTTACTGATAACCGTAACTATCAACACTGACACATCCTTTACAGACTCCTCTGATTACACTGCTCAGTGTGCTGTGTTGTGAGGACTCTTGACAACTGAGAATTGGGATAACAAAGAATTGGTTTAAAAAGCCAGAAGTCGCTACTTACTAGAATTACTAATCAGAATTTTACTGTCTTGTAAAAAGCTGAGATCAAAGAAAATAAGCAGTATCCAGTAGAACTGATGAACAAACAAAAAAAAAGGCAGAGGGGAGGAGAAGCTATTAAATACATTCCCAACAGTGAACGTCAGATAGATAAAAAGTTCACACATTGTTTGTCAAGTCAAGTCAGTACGCTATACTTGTCACAGAAAAGGCTCATGGCTGAGTAATCTACTAGTGATTAATTTACTAATAAATCAATGTGGTTCTAATTTTAGAGACACTAGTTCTCCTTCCTTACAAAAATTATTGTGAATCTGTGTTACAGAGAGCACAGACATGAGCGTTGAGCAGCAGGGCACCAAAACTCTTACCTTTGGGTGCTGCAGTCTTCTTTGGAACGCCAAATTCTGAATCCGAGTCAGAGTTTACAGTTTCCACCTTCTTGGCCTTGGGAGCTCTTTTAGGTTTAGGGGGCACATCTAGTTTTGCTGTTAGAAGTTAGAGATACTAAATATGTTAAATTCACATATTGGTTAGAAGTATTAAATTTTATTAAATATGCCAATTACAGCATAAATGGCAGATATTAAAACAAGAGGAGCGGTTTCTGCACTTGGGGAAAACATACTTAACTTTTATGCTAAAACTGCATGGAATAAACAGGAGGTTTCTTTTGTGATACTTTTGAGATGTATCAGTGCATTCAGTAAACTCCAGTGGTTTTGATTAAAGACTTCATCTTTTTGAGGTTACCAGTAACTACAGCAGCAACGGAAGTTCTCCAGGTTGGATACTTTAAACACGTTTGGATACATTACAGTGATTACAGATACAGCTTGCTGCTTGTAACATTTTTGCCTTCACAGTGGTACAACTGCAGGACACCATTTTCCCCGTGATTGCTGCAGGAGTTTGAGAGACAGTGCATCTGACTCTGTGACATTGTTTTCTGTCAGTCTCGGTGAAAAGGAACTTCAGAAAAAGCAGAAAGGACATGAAGGGCACCTATCTCTGGATTTCTTACAGAATTTTAATTACTGCCATGCAACTAGTCTTGCCATCTTTAGAAGACAGTCATTGATATGTTCATACAGTGGGTGACGGGACAGAATCACAGAATTATTTAGGTTGGAAAAGACCCTTAAGACGATGGGTTAATGCATTCTATGTGCTTACAGATGAGTCAGTCGTTTGCAGAAACCTCGGATACACTACTGACCTGCACTCTATCAGCTCTGAATACCTCAAAGATGATGAGACACGTGTGAAAACACACCAGATACCAGGGATGTGGACATTTGTGAGAACTCGAGCTTTCATTTTTAGTATCACTAGGCAAATGAGTTCAGACAACAAGAGTGTCTCCACAAGCTTTTCGGCTATGATGTCTTAAACTGCTATGCACTGGAGAGTCACTGACAAAGACAGTTACGTCTTTCCAGCTTTTTGTGATAATACCTACTGGGTAGTCCAAGTATCAGGTCCTAACAATACAAAAAATAAAGTCACCTTTGGCATTACAGATGGTGAAAAAATGGCTATGGCAGCATTTCAGGTAAGACTTGGGGAGGGAAGGAAGGAAGTCAGGAACCACATTTGAAAGCAACTTGAAGCAGGTCTCTCTAGGTATCTCAACTGGGAAAAACCAGCTGTAGTAGCGTAAAGTAAAACTAAGTAAGCCACAAAGACCTACCAGTAAGCCTGGAAGAAGTACACAGCAACTGAAGCAGAAGGAATACTTTCTAGAGGCATCACCAAAAGTAAGTAGCTAGTTAATCAGTAAAAGAGGAGGCAGTGTTACCTGAAGGTGCATGATTTTAGGTCCCATAAGGCAACAAGATCTTCATACAGGAAAAAGCTTTACCAGCATAAGAAACATAGACTAGAGGGCAGGGAAGGGAAGGATTCAGAAGTTTCATCAACTTGGAAGATGACAAGCAGAAATTGTGACCGAGAGAATCTTAGTAGAAGGGATCAGTTTAGATCTACGTGACATTCAATATCAGGAGCTGAGGTTTAGACATCCTCTTACAGGATTGTGTATGTTTTGGCCAGGTAATTGTGCCTTGTGCAGTTCCTCATGCTATTAATGTGAAATCTGCATACCAGACAGAAGCCAAGCAAGTTGTCAATTGACAAGTACTGCGCAGCACATATACCATGAGATGTAACTATCTTCAGCTGGCCCCAAGTCCTCGAGTTTGTTAACTGACGTTAGAAAAGGGGCAGACTGCTCACTGACAAACATGGAACTAGGGAGAAGGAAATAACTAGTGAGTGAAAGGGAGGTATGACACACTGACACAAACACTAGACTTGTTCTTTCTTTGAAACAGAGCCTGTCATCACTGGTCAAGTCCTGTGAAGCCTGCCTGCAGAATACCAAGTCCAAAGGACAGCAAACTTCCTAATTGTTATCTGGTGGCTAAAGTAATAGTGTCCATGACTTCTAGAACATGCATCTCCTTCTGTACTAATTCTAGTGGGATTCTGAACCGCTACTTTAGATTAGATATCTAATGCCTGCACAAGTGGGAAGGATCTCTCAGAGCAACTAGACTGCAATCAGCTCAGCGAAGCTCTCCACTAGGTATTATGACATTGAAATGGAAGTCTGCAGTGGAGTCAATGTACACAGGCTCTCAAAAAGCCCAAGTTTTTGGCAGAAAGTCCAGGAATGGTATCAGCCCTGCAGCTGATGCGAAGGGTACATCTTACTGCTAGAATCTCAACAGCTGGGCTCTTCAAGGTGAGCAGCTGCTTACAATCAAAGAGTAAGACTGCTTTTCAGATTTCTCCTAGACTTAACTACAAAGCACTAGAACCACAGACCTCTCAGTGCATGGAAAGCAAGCTCAGCAGTCTCTTGATCCTCTGTAGTGAACACCAGTGGTCAAGACCCTTCATCTCCAATTGATCGGTCTGAAAAGAAGCTGAACTCATACCCGTTTCTTTATTTTTTCTCATTGAGAAGGGAATGTGGCTGTACAGATAGCAAGGCACAACAAACAGTTCTTCAGTTTTCTATCCTTACAAATCCAAGCTCTGGAGTCACAGAAAAATCAAACAACTCTGGAACAATTGTTTCAGCCACACAACAGGCATTCCCGGTGTAAGGGTGACTGGATGGAATACTACAATACCAAAAAATGGGTTATGAAGGGGCTGGTGATACAGGGCGTGAAGATGAACTTAGAATCAAGCAGACTACTAAAAGGATACCAGATGACGAACGAACTAAACATGCTAGGGTATCACTGCACTGTCAAACTGCAACCATGACTCTGGTCATGTCTAATCTGGGAAAAGGAGATTAAAACTGATGAAAGTAACCTGTCATATTGTCACGCACTGAGAGGAAGACTGTCCCTAAGGCTACGCTGAAGGCAAAAATTTAACTTTTGCTTGAAAGAGAGCCTGTTTATACCTATTTTGTGAGTGTAAAGGTTAATTAGAAACTCAGATCACAGCTGTATTTTAAGGTTTCAAGTTGGGTTAATGAACACTCATCACATCCAGGCCTTCAAAAAACAGAGGAGAAAGAGACTGAATGTTGAATCGCATCCATGCCTAGCTACTGCATACATAGTTCTCTCTTGTATCTACTGCAGTACACAAGTTTAAAATAAAAGACTATTCTATTAGAGATCAGCTATTTCTGCATATTATCTTCATTTATTGTATTATAGAACTTTACTAGCTGAAAGTGTTTGAGAAGCATTCAGATATTCGATGATTCAAACAGTTTACAAATTAGATTAGACAACGTAGCAAGAAAGAGATTAGAAATAGGGAAGCAAGGAGGAGAGGATGAAAAGGTGCTGCAATTCACTGGTACCTAATAAATAACACAAGATTTTTTTTCCCCTCATTTTTAAGAGAGTAAGCTATCTATTTTAACTGGATGCTTTCTTGCAGATTTCCTTCAGACACCTTTTTTGGAATAATTAATTTCAGCTGCAAGTTGGTCAAAAGAAGTTTTAAAAAACAAAGGCCACAGTATCACAGGAAAAAAAATGCTTTTCGAGGACAGAAAAGGAAAATATCTGAATGACATACAGGAAGAAAGGCAAAGATCTGAAAGCAACAAAATTCCCCTTCTATCATGTGCTAAGAACTGTATTTTATGACCTATTTAAACTACTATCAGGTAAGAAAAAACATTCTTTTCACCATTAATTATGGCAAGTGTCTAGCATAATCTTTAACACACGTTTAGAAACAAGTGCAAGTCTTTCTCTTAAAAGTAACACTAACAACTGATAAACCAATATTCCCCAAGGTAGACAGAGCAAAAAAAACCTCATTCCTACAAATACCCAAGCACAACCACAGGAACAAATCCAAATAATAAACATGCTCTTCCTGGAATTGTCCTTAATTCCGCAATGTAAGATCCTGCAAGATGCCAGTTCTAAAAGCCTGACTAATAATTGAAAAAATTAATACCTCTGAAGTTTAAAGAGAGCCTCCATTTCAAGAAGAAAAACAACTGTGCCAAGTGGAACTTACCGTGATAGCCTACTGTGCTGGTTTTGGCTGGGATAGAGTTAATTTTCTTCATAGTAGCTACTATGGGGCTACATTTTGGATTTGTGCTGAAAATGGTGTTGATAACACAATTGTTATTGCTGAGCAGTGCTTACAGGGTCAAGGCCTTTTCTGCTTCTCACACCACCACAGCAGCGAGTTGGCAGGGGGTACACAAGAAATTGAGATGGGACATAGCTAGGACAGCTGACCCCAACTGACCAAAGGGATATTCCATACCATATGACATCATGCTCAGCAATATAAAGCTGGGAGAAGAAGGAAGAGGGGACATTTGGAGTTAGGACATTTTGTCTTCCCAAGTAACCGTTACATGTCATGGAGCCCTAGTTTCCTGGAAATGGCTGAACATCTGCCTGATGATGGGAAGCAGTGGATTAATTCCTTGGTTTGCTTTGCTTACATGCACAGCTTTTGCTTTACCTATTAAATTGTCTTCATCTCAATCCACGAGTTTTGTCAAAATTAATACCTCTGAAGTTTAAAGAGAGCCTCCATTTCAAGAAGAAAAACAACTGTGCCAAGTGGAACTTACCGTGATAGCCTACTGTGCTGGTTTTGGCTGGGATAGAGTTAATTTTCTTCATAGTAGCTACTATGGGGCTACATTTTGGATTTGTGCTGAAAATGGTGTTGATAACACAATTGTTATTGCTGAGCAGTGCTTACAGGGTCAAGGCCTTTTCTGCTTCTCACACCACCACAGCAGCGAGTTGGCAGGGGGTACACAAGAAATTGAGATGGGACATAGCTAGGACAGCTGACCCCAACTGACCAAAGGGATATTCCATACCATATGACATCATGCTCAGCAATATAAAGCTGGGAGAAGAAGGAAGAGGGGACATTTGGAGTTAGGACATTTTGTCTTCCCAAGTAACCGTTACATGTCATGGAGCCCTAGTTTCCTGGAAATGGCTGAACATCTGCCTGATGATGGGAAGCAGTGGATTAATTCCTTGGTTTGCTTTGCTTACATGCACAGCTTTTGCTTTACCTATTAAATTGTCTTCATCTCAATCCACGAGTTTTGTCACTTTTCCTCTTCCTTTTTCGATTCTCTTCCCTATCCCACTGGGGGGCAGAGTGAGCAAGTGGCTGCGTGGTGCTTAGTTGACAGCTGGGGTTAAACCACAACACCTACTTTGGGCATAAATATTTCTTGTGGATTCCTCCTTTGCACTTCCTTTTAAAGTAAGTTAGTTAGATCCATTATAGAAGACTGTCTTCAAACCCAAGGTCATCTTGTTTCACTTATTATCCGAGAGTAAAAACCTCCCGTTAGTTAAACTAATCAAAGGCTGAACACCAACTCCATGCATGGAAAGTATTAGGTTTTTACACTATGGCAGCCGGTGGAAAGAAATTCAGTTCACATCCTATGCTGAATTTCACAAAGTTCAAAATAAATTAATCCAGTTCCCCCTTCGAAGATGTGAAGAGACAATGCAAAGGTGGAGAAGATGAGTTTTATATAAATGGCTTGGCTCACAGGACAATCCTATACGTACCCTTTTTAGCAGCTACTGTTTTACTTGGAATTTTCTCTGTTTGTTTTGGGGCAAAAGACGATGAGAAAACAGGAGCAGAATCCTCTTCATCACTGTCCAATTTTGTTGTATCTACAATCACAGAGTATGTTTAGAATAAGATTCATTCACTGCATATTTTTAGTCATCAATATTAACTGCAGTCAAAATTAATCTCAAAAAAGTGCTTCTGATACTTATCTATGATACAAGCTTTGTTCCTCTAAGGATCAGAACCTCCTTCCCCCTTTATAAATCTGGACATCCTTCTTCTATAACCACTGCGTGAAGTTTGTGTATACCACACAAACTCCCTAATGTATTCTGTAACAGTTGCTATAAGATTAAACAGATCAGTAATAACAAGCTCACCATCATCTGTCTTCTGAGAGTAAGATGGAAAAGAGAAGATGTTCCCAAAATCTTGATTTTTCTTGTCTTGAGATGTTTTTCTGCTTCCAGACAGGAAAAAGACATAATATGAGTTGCATTAACTACATACTGAAGTATGTAGACATTATAATATCTATATGAGATATATACCTGTTTTAGCACCACAAAGCATTTCTAGCATTTTTGTATATGCTTGCAGCAGTCGAACCCCTGAAATCACCATTCAGTCATGAACTTCAGGCATTTAAAATTAACAGAATTACATTTTTATCAATAGTTCTGTATACCAGACTGGCACAAGATGGAAAACAGAGAATCTTACAAAATGCAGTTTAACAGATGATATTACTGACAGTGTGCCACAATTTGGTAAGTCATGTTTACCTCTGCATAGGTTAATTGCAAGGCTGCGATAACATACACTTTAATTCCTCCCCAGAAATGTATAGATTTTATGTTATACGGTACATGTAGAGTAACAACAGGTTGATGTTTCTCAGTTTTGTTCAGAGACTTCTGCATTCAAAAAAATTATTAGTAAAGAAATACTGTGGAGTTACAGTACTTACTCTGGAGATGGCTTTGATTTTGCTGGGGAGAAGTCATACTCATCTTTTTCTAAACTGTCTGAGGGAACAAATTCATCCTCTCTGTCATTTGTAACTGGAGAGGCTTTTACTTTGAGCTCATCCAAATCATTATTATTGTTGGCATCATCATCATCATCAGCATCATCTTCTTCTTCTGAGAAGTCAAAAGTATACTTGGGCCTCTCAGCTAAAAAAAAAAACCCACATATATAAATGTTTCAAGATAGTTCTTGATGTTAATACATGTATAAATAAAAGTGGAAATCACTAACCAATCCCTGCCTCAGAGCATACAAGACAAAAGACTGGGGGAAAAGAAACGTGTTTGAGCCTGGAAGAATAAAGGGGGAAAAGAAACGTGTTTGAGCCTGGAAGAATAAAGGGACATTTAAAATGTTACCAGACATCTAACACCACTTGTGGCTTGCTCAGATATCTTCAGCAAATGGCATTAAGATGACATCACTGCGTAAATACTTTTAAGGAATGAGAATCCTTCACTTACAACTGAAATTTTCTCAAATCTATCATTTGAACATTCCTCCTAATCAAATGTTTGAAAAACTGATCAAAAATTTTCCAGAAAAATCTGTGTGTTTTTCTTAAACCATCAAATATTTACTTATTTGCCAAACTTTCAGTCTCTGATATTTTTGCTTTTCATGGACCGTTCAGAATTTTTTTGGTAAATTTTCACTAGCCATTTAGGCTTTTGGGCCTTATCTGACAGTATAATCACATTAGAGTAATTTTTTTTGTTTGTAATGGTATTATCTCACCTATTTCCTGTATAATTCACTACTTTTGTGAGTAATTTCTAGTCTAGTGTTTAGAATAAGGGAAAAGATTTCTGGACCAAGTTACAAAATCTTTCATATCAACTCTTAGGCTCCCAGTCTTAACATTAAGAGTTATTTCACTAACCGCATAGTGAGTGAAGAAAAACATAATGCAAGCTATCTGTAGGAGATAAAGTCCTAAAGGAAGGCTATGGTCAAAGGAAAATGTAGGTTTATAGTTGAAACTTTCATTCACAATGCGCAATTCACAAAAGCTTAGGTACCTGCAGCTCTCCTAAGCAGAGAGTCTCTTGGAATAATCACAGGCTCATTCTCTTCTAAATCACTTTCAGACTTAGATTCATCATCTGACCATGGGTTTCGTTTCTTCACTTTTTTTGCACTGGACTTTGTAGCTGATGGTGTTCTTCTTACCCTGGTACCTGCCACAAGTTAAAGCATTTACTACAGAGTAAAAAATATTCTCATAATTTCTAATTGGTTATAATGCATAAATTTCATATATATTTATCTTAAAAAGTTCTCCTTTAAATGTTATAAATTTTCTTCTCCTTCCTGAAGAAACATTTAATGTGATGAAATGATTTCATACAGAACCTGACCTGCTGCTGCCAAATAAATTTGGTTTTATGACTGAAAAACATGAAAGTCTCTAATTTGAAGTTTTAGCTCCTCTGCAGTCAAACCTCCAGTTTTCTAAAAGTTGCTGAGGTTTTCCAGGAAAAGAACAAGCAGTTTCCCATTATTCAGGGAACATGATCGGGAACAGTTATTGGAAAAATCCAATTAACATGGGAAGCACACTATACCCCATTGGGGGGTAACAATGCAGTCAGCTAATTGCAGGGCAAGCTCAGGTCAAGCTGGGCTAATTGGCTCTGGCTCAACACTGGCTAGGGTAGATTTGAGCTGCCTGTAGACAGCTCAGTCATAACTGTACTCAGTTAACCTATTCAGGTTGGATAATCCCCTGAATAATTAAAAAAGATCTTATCTCCGAAGAAGTATTTGCATAACCACTTTTTATTCCTCTTTTTTAAAAACCTCATACTTAAACATTCTCTTTTGTCTTTAGCTTTCTTTTCTGTTGCTCCACCCCATTACTATGTATTTCTCAAACAGTAATAATAAATTCCTCCTAACCGAGGAAAAAGGAAAGTTAACATATACATTGGTTAGTCTGTCAAGCCATAATATGCATAACTTTTAAAAAGTCAGAATGACAGAATATGTCAATAGGAAAATACATTTATTTAATAAGTTTTACAATCTATACTATGACTCAGACTGAAGGAGAGTGCCATGTCCTTCAATGTCAGAGAGCATGCAAACTAGAAATTTCGGTTTGCACAAAATTTGTCTAATTATGTAAAAATAATTTATTTTTCTACTCACAAATTCAAAGATTTAGACCCCCCAACGAATCGAATGTAGAGGATATAAGATCCACAGCCCCCAGAAAAGCAGCTTACATAACAGAAATTTCAGCAGAGTACTTTCAAGTGTTTCCACACATCTCTTTATGTAAGAAAATCAGATGAAATAGTGATTATTGTGAAATATTTCCCTTCTCACTAAGTGTTAAAAATATATTTAATGTCCAGTTAGTATACACAACTAAGGTTAACTATAACTGTGTACGGATCTTACCAGGCTCCTTCTTCTCTTTCTTAGGTTTAGGGGTTTTAGTTGCTGTGGCTGATGTATTCAGTGAGTCATCCCCACCACCCTCAGCTGGCACACCACCAAATTCTTCATCAAATTCCATTTTTATTGCTAGAGAATCAGCTTCACCCTAAAAATATAGAAAAGTTGGGCAAAATAAAATAAATTCCACCTTTATATTTCAAGATAGAACTGGAATAGTTTTGTAGAAAATAATAAATGAAAGTAGACTAGTATATTGACATTTGTTCAACAGTCTTGGAAAGAAGAAATCTCACTAAAAACACCTGAACAATAAGTAGTCACAAGAGGCTTGCAAATGTAAAAGAAATCCAGTATTAAATTTCTTCATGCATTAGGTCAGCACAATAGTATAAACACAGCATTAATGAGGTCTAGCAATTTGGATTTATGCTACCAGAGTAGAAAAATATAGCACTTAAATAATAAATAATCTAACTATACCAATAGTTTTGATTTACCTTTTTCTTTTTCAGCAATTTCCTACTGGCATCAGCTTTCATGGCAGATGTAATCTGTGGAACTATTCTTCTGCCAAATGGCGATGGCATGGTCTCTTCCAACTGAAGTTTCTTCATCTTGGGTTTACCAACTTTGCCTTTTATTGGTTTGCCAACCATGCCAGCCAAAACATCTTCTCTTTCCTGCGCTTCTACTTTCTAACAAACAAGGCAGGGTGGGGGAACACATTCTTTTTTAACGTGGACAAACTGGAACATGGTGATTATTTAAGATTTATCTCCTTTCTACATGGAGTTTAAGACTTCCCTTTATTCTCACTTGAATTGTACACACTTTCCAGTAATGGAAAACCAACCACTTAATCTTGGTAAATTCTTCATTATCCTGTGCAGTTAAAAACTATGCTTTTATTCAAGATTAAATAAATACAAAATTTTGGACACTGCTAGACTGAAAATCTTTCTTTTATCAAGTTTCTATTTCTCATGTATGTGTCTGGGTACTGGGGTAACTTTTCAGTATTTCAGCATTTAAGCTAAGCAGCTAGTTTCTAGAGTCATGTTTAAGGCACATTTTCCAGTCATTTAATCAGCTTTTTTCACAGTATGAACATATAGCTCAAATACAGACATCTGAACAGAACGCTTCCAATTTGCAGCTGCACCACAAACACACAGAGAAATGGAAAAAAACCCATCTTATTTGTATTATCCTATGTCCCTTCAAAAGATTACATCATCCTTTTCAGGCAACATTGACAGATGAGGCTCAGCAAGTTATCCACCAATAGGTCTTTGCCTTTTTCCAGAGTTACTGATGAGGCAAAGTAAGAGCCCCTCATATAGTACTATAGTCTCTACACACTTCGTTCGTAGGTGTACAGCTTTGCATTTGACAATACTTATTGTCTTACAACCAATCAGAACATGTAGAACTACTATAATTATTACTATTACCATTTACTACTCCCATTTTTTTTTTGTCATCTGAAAACAAATTGTCTCCTGGTAATTTATCTTTTGTCATCATGGACTTGGAAAAACATTAAATTGTACGGATACAAGAGACAATCCCTGAGGAAGACAACTAGGAACACATATACCCAATATTGATTTCCCACTTATCACCATATTTGGATGTCTATCTGCTTTTAATCAAAAATTGGGTAATATTTATTATTTTTGCTTAAATTTTAAAAGCATTAATTGATTAAAAGTATTAATTTGACTAATTTCAATTCAATATTTCTAGAAAGATAGGTAACATAAAACATACTTCAAGCTCTTCAACAAAGGCCGCTAAATCTTCTTTCCAGAGATCTGAAGAAGATTTCCTTTTAAGGTCATTTAGTTCTCTCTCCTAAAACATGAAAGTAGTATGTAGAATGCAAGTTACTAAGTTACAACTGAAGTAAATACTATCGAAAATGAACATTCACAATTAGACACATCAGTAATTACTATATCATTTCAGATCAAAACTTCCATGGTGTACCAACCTTTGAATCTCTCTGCTTAATTAACTCTTCTACTTTCTCTTTCGTGAGTGACCAGAGAGACATGTTTAAGATATAGTTAAAGTCAGGGCCAGAAGTTGAGCCAGAAGCAGAGGAAGCATCATCATTCGGATTCTGTGGGTCCTCCTCTTCTGCTGCCTAAAGTGAAATATTCACAATTACAAGTATTAATAATCTTAGCTCTATGCATGAACTATAACACTGCTCCAAAGCACCATCATAGCGTAATAATGTATGCCCTCACAGATTCGAAAACCCTAACGTTTTTCTGGACCTTTCCAAAAGGACATGTTCCTGTGACCTTCTACAGCTGGATTATTTAATAATTTGATTTAAGAAAACAAATCTGAACCATATGCCTTGTATGCTATGGGCTAGCTATCTCACAGGGTTGAGACCTTTGCCCTTGGGATATTCATGTGTATCTGTTTCTTTAGAAATTAGTACAGTCCTTTGGATAAAAACTGCTATGAAATCCCTGAATGTACAAACTGTAGTTTGGAAATGGATCAAAATTTCTCATAATAATAGTTTTGTTATAAAACACAACACACTGCATGGAGTTAAAATACAGTAGTTAAAAAAAAAAAAGGCAAAGCAAAGCAAATGAGAACTGAAAATAAATAGAGAGAGCAGTGGCAATGGCACAGAAAAGGGGTGGCTGAACACCTTTCTGGGGACAGAAATTTGAAGTTGCTTTTTGAAGTAGTTTCATCTTCCCATAGTAAAGCATGAAATTAAACTTGTCACATATCTCTTTTGGAACAATAAAAAAAAACCTCTTGGGTTTTAAAAAAGCAGAAATAAATATAGGTCAAGGTCAAATTTAGTAAAGTAAGTTAAAAAGTCATAACTTTATTGTTTTCAGGTTTCATTACAGAAAACTGATGAATAAGTTATATCTAAATAATTACATTTTGCAATCATATGACAAATAAATAATACGGGAAAAATCAGTTACATGTGTGGGGTAACTGATGCAGTATTTTATATATCAGCCGGTCAGAAATCAAGTTACCAGTTTTGATTTGGGTATGTTAAGAAATTCAATCCTCTGCATTCTCATTTTCACACTTGTATTTCTAAGAATTATCCATATACAATACCAATATTATGAGATAGTATTTTTGTATAAGTTTAATGCATTTTTTAAAATGGAAGCCAATAAGGAATAATGAGTAATTTATAACACACATAACACTTTAAAAAGATTAAGTTAGACTACTAGAAACACCTGAATAAATTAATATAACTTATACCATTAACAGCATCAAATATGTCAAGAGATTTCAGATTATTACCTTTTCCTGTGCTTCTTTCCAGGCTTTTACTGGATCGGATTCATAACCTCTCTGGACCAACATCTGAATCAAATCTCTTTTTGATCTGTTCTCTACAAGACACACACACAACGGGGTGGGGAGGAATCAGTGTCATGAAAAATAAACATCTTACAAGCTAAGTACATTCTACTATATTTAAATAATTTCCAAATTTTCCCCACTGTTACCAATTCTAACTTATATTTACTCACCTATGGTAATTTTTCCTTGTATCTTCTCTAGAACAAAACGAGCTTGATTGTTAAGCTTCGTAGATTCTGCACCCAACATTCCCACAAGCCATTCCTTGCGTAAACTATAATAATGTAATCGTAAATCAAAGAATTCCTTCAAGATGTCTTGCACAGTTTCATACTTCTTTAAACATCCCATATGATCAAATAGCACCTATAAAATACATAATATACTGCTTGAGAGAGATTGCATAACTCAAACTTTGTTAATCTTTGTGTACGAGTTTATTTCTATTGTACATATATATGCACCATACAAAAAGCAGTATTTTGAAGACTGTGAACTCAAACCTGACTATGGAACTATACAGCACATAGCTGGATAGTTCTTTTTATTCACAAGTAGATTTAAGATGAGATTTATGGTAACACGTTCAAACTAGAGAAATATGCCTGAATTCAGTTGAATGACTAATTTTGTCTAAATATTAAAGCACAAATTTAGTAGCACCTAATGATTCACAACTATTAACAGTTGAAAAGCATCTTTAATAATTCTTCAATTCAGCTGTGAAATCTGCCACTTTTCAGCTGTGAAAACTGCCATCCTTCAAGTTCAAGCACAAAGAAAGTAAGAAATCATTTTCACATCATAGGTAGAATCAATCCTGCCCGGCTTCTGACATCTCCAGTTTAGACATTTATAGGCGAACTAGTCACCCCAGGCGCCCTCTATAGTCAAATGAAAGAAATAAGCACCTCTAGAGGGCAATTCATCTATCTAAAACATCTATCTGGGAGTTGCGTGAACAATGACTAGCTCACATAATTTTTTAAGATGCTTACACTAGGGTAGATTAACTCCTACAGATACACAGAAAGCAGCCCTTACTATTTATTCCAGTAGGCAGAAAATGAAAGATTAAGCTGCAAAACATTTTGTAATCTGTTAAAGAATAACTTGAAGACAGATTCTCACAGTAGTTCATATGGCTGTTTAAACCTGTGAGAAATACCATCACCTTGATTTGGTAGATATGCTTTTCAAGCACAATGTACGAAATGGGTTGAGCAAAGCCTTTTTCCTCTTCCAATTCTATGATCTTTAATTTATTTTTAACATATTTTCACATAGCTTTTGATTTATACAATAGCAGCAACAGTAATGATATTTTTGCTTTGTGATAATATCTGAAAGTTATGAATATAAAATATGAAAAAAAACATAGAACTGTTTTTTCAGTCTCTGTAAAGACAGGTTATTTGGAAATATTCTGGCAGAAATTATCTTACAATTCAAAACACTCTCATAACAGAGACACATGTATATTTACTCCCATTCTTACTCCCATCTTGTTACAACCAGAATAAATCATCTGTTTACTACAACCAGTAATTTACATCACTATTATGTCTTCAGCAGCTTAAGGATGGTGTTCTCTATATCTTACAACCTAGAATGGGATTTGTGTTTGTGGAAACATCGTATCATTTCACTCCTATTAGAAGAGTAATAGTCCTGCATAAAGTGCAATTTTGAAAACGTAACTTGTCTCAAGTTTAAAATTCAAATCTAAGTATAATATGGCAGAAAGCTATTTGTATGACCTACTTTACATTAACCATTTTTGGTTAGCTGCACAGGAACTTTTCAGTTACGGGAAAATAACTACCCTGAGCCTTTGTAATTTGGTTTGAAAGATTCATCAGAACTAAAATGAATTTGCTGATCCATATGGACTTAGTATTTGTCATCACTACAATTTTGTACTATTCAAACAATTTCAAATACACAATACACTGTTCATTTACCAAGTACCAAAGTACATTACAGAAATACCTGAGTTTACAACAAGCAACAGTAAGGATTCTGATAGCCAAACATTAAAAAGTTACCATAGAATTACAAGTAAGACTTGTTTGAAGCTTAAAGACTTTGTGCAATCCAGCAGCTTCTGCCTGTGCAAGTTTTTCTTCTGTCATCTTCACAACAAATTTCACAGTTGTATCAGTGTGGTATTCCTTATAGTCAGAAATCAATGCTGGAGTTTTTTCAGTCCCATTCAACATAGGTTCTAGAACCTGTTCTTTGTACACCTATTAAAAATAGGGTAGCAAAAAAAAAAAGCAGCACTTCTTAAATTCCTTAAACCAACTGAACAACATAAGATTTCAAAGCTTTGTGCATTACATCTGATACCAGTTATAATTTACAGAACCAGTATAATCTGCAAAACACAGGCCAAGACTAGCACAAACATAAGAGGCATCTAACAAGAACCGAAAATTCTACTCAAAAGTAAAACGGGGTTATATATTAATTCAGCAGAAGACGACAGTAGATGTAGCAAACCATCTTCTACAAAGGCATACAAAACAATGAAACCATGTTCCCTTCCAGGTATGTATAATAATCAGAAATTGTGTTAGAAGTTCATCCAGATGTAGAATTAAATAATTTAGTAAGGAACTTTTCATTGTTTTTTGTTTTTTTACGTAAATGTATTTCACTGTTACTTACTTGGGTCCATGTCCTTACAGGAAGCTCTGTGATTTCTACTGTGTTCCTGTCCACCACAAATATTTCACCACTGACTACATACTGGTTTTGACCAAGTTCCTGAATGGTTCCTTTGAAGTTCTTGTAGTTTGGGAGCTGAAATTGCAAAAACCAGCAAAGTGGTTATAATCTTTATAATTAAATGTTGCAAAAATATTTGTTTCCCATACACCTTACAGCTATCACTTTATATTGCACTAATCCATCAACCAGCCTCTCATGTCTGGAAATCTTAAGTCATAGGAAAAATACTCCAGAAAACACAGAATACACCCATGCAAGTGACAGGAGCAAGTCTTAACATCTACAGAGTAGATGAATGATTAAGAAGATGCAGCTGAACCCAATGAGTTGATGGGTTTTTTGTTTGTTTTGTTTGTGGGGGTTGTTTGGGGTTGTCTCACAATAACTTTACAGAAGTGATGCTGCCTCCCCTAACCATTTTTTCATTCTTGTGCTGTTTGTCAAAGACAGTGGAACCCATCCAGTTTAAAAAGTAACTAACAGGGTGGGGAATTTTTTTTAACTGAATTGATTCCCTTATCCAGCTTACCATGCAGCCACAAACACATACCAGCATACAGAAAGGAGCTAGATGGAGGCAGAACTGCCTCTTTCAACCACAGTGAAGCTTCAATTGACTGTAAGACTACACAGAAGGCCTAGGAGTCCTAAAGGAAGGGCAATGGATTGCATTAATTTAAAAAAAAAAAAAAGTCTATTAATTGTTCCCAAGAATTTGCAAAAGGAAATTCACCATGTCATGAAAATTGATACTGCACACTCAGTGAACTGTGGTCTAAGTAGAGAAGAAAAGATGTTTCTGCTTCTATGATTTGGTAAACACAGCAAAGTAGCAATATCCATCAGTTGTAAATAAAGGTTACATTAGCTGTACTACATCTGTTGGTTACAGATAAATATTTCTGTCCACATTTTTTTTAAGTAAACACCACTTCTGAGACTTCTTATAAAATTTTAAATACAGAAACAGAAGCTAGATGCCGTTCAGAAGCTGCTGATTTTCTTGACAGTGACAGTATCTTCTCCTATGCTTACAGATACATAAAAGAGTACAATTCAGACAAGACAGAGGAAATGTTAAGTTTGGCTGAAGATAAGTAGTAGTATCTTCAAAAAGGGAAGAGTGGTACAGCTTTTTACTCTACTGCCATGTCATAACTACTCTGTAAGACTTGCAACTGTGAAGGCTTATAGTCAGCAGACTGAAGAAAAAGTCCTCTAAAATAATTGGAAAAATACAAATCGCAATGTTTTTTGCTTCAAGGGGAACTTCCCCAGCCTTATCCCAACAGTCAAGTCAAGCTCCTACAGAAAATTACTAGGACAAGCCAACTCCGATGTTCCAACAATCAAGCATTTCTAGAGTGATATGAATTAATTTTGTTAGTACAAAATACAGTTTGTTTCGCAAATATATAAATACCAGCATATGCTATTATTTTTACCATTGGGTGGGGATCTAAGCCATCCAGCATTCGTCTGACATTGTTTACAATCTCTCTGGTATCGTAGTTTGGAAGTTTGCAAGCCCATCCGGTACCAATTCCTTCAGCTCCGTTTACTAAAACCATAGGAATGATGGGAATATACCATTCAGGCTCTACACGTTGGTTGTCATCATAAAGGAATTTAAGCAAGTTGTCATCCACCGATGGAAAAAGCAGCCTTGCTAAAGGGCTTTAAAAAAAGAAAAAGAATAAGACTGTTTAATTGGAGTCCAGTAAGTAAAGTACATAATGCTTTAAGAGTCTATGGGTCCAGATATGACCTATTTGTAGATTTTTTTCATTTCTTCCTTTCTCTTTGCCATTCTGAAGCTGAAAATACAATGTACATACCTCCTGCAAAAAGGAAGTTCTTCCCAATGGAAGAGTGTGTCCTACAGGATATACTAGTAATTGATGACATTTAAAATCTACAAAAACAATATTCTTTGAAGCATTCAGAACACACAATTCAATAGGACAGCATGTCACCCAGTAATAAAGCAACACAGCACAAACAGCTGCAAAACTTTGTTCCTTATTTGTAGGCCTAGCAGTCTCTGAAAATACTACAGAGGTTTTACTGGAGACTCCTTTTGCTCATCTAGAACATTTTCCTGGGTAAATACAATTTCCAGCACCTCAGGCAAAAAGGAAAATGTACCAAACTAGGTTGCTACAGAAAGAACATATATGAGAATGGGAATAAAATCTGATACTTCCATACAAAGCTTACAGTTAGAGGAAAAGAAGAAACTACACGGAATTTTAGGCAAAATATCACACTGAAATTAGGAAATAAAAGCAGCAACATAACTTATAAAATAGTATAATTTACATTAAGGAACACATTTTAATACTCTGCATGCCAAATTGAATTTCAAGGTATTAGCTGTGAAAAATCAGTATCATTAAATTAGGTCTTCATTATTAATTATGTATGTCTAATTTAGCTTGAAGAAAACTCATCTGAAAGGAAAAGAATCCATCCCAACTTTCAAGTCTATGCTGAGTTGCAGGACTTATCACCAGGTAGCAATACAATTTCTATGATGAAACTGAATAGATTTCACATTGAACAGGGAAACTGGAAGCTACTTCTGCAAGAAGTCACAATTTAAGATCAGTAACTAATCTGAGTGATCTGCATTTTCAGCCTTCAGCCTTACGATTCAAAGTTTAATTCGTTAAAAGCTACAATTCTTACAGCAGTTCTATGCATTGAAAATCATGCAAAAACACACTTATAGACATAAAGCAGAATTTGAACTTCTATCAAACTATTCCAATACTCTCCCATTCCTCTCCCACAAAAAACCCTGTAGTGTTGTGAAAGGATCAGATTCATAACAAGGCTTTTTAAATGCATGTGTTTAGCTTTACGTTTGTGTTTACCTTAACATGGTGAAAATATAGCGAGGGCTGGCAGCATCCTTTCCACCATGAAGCCTGGTACCAAACTGACCAATAGGTTGTAGCAGATTAACATTGTTACTTCCAACAAAGTTCTGAGCCAAGTTAACAATAGTCATCATTAACGCTTGCTGCAAGAAAATACATATTCATAGTAATAAGTATAGGAAGAGACAGTCTTTCCTTAATCAGCCAATAAAATTTATTTTTAATGCCCCAAAACTGTGTGACTAACCTGAATTTAATTTCAAAAAAAGAGTCCTCCCTGAGAAAGGAATGTGGTAAACCTGTTACAAGAGCTGCTGGCAAAACATAATGCTTCCTCTTCCACAGCCACATCGCCTCCCTGATTTAAGTGTCCTTACATTCTATGCTTGTGAAAAAACCTGGGTTTCTCCATTTTTTCTAAAGCACTTCTCTGGAGGAATGAAAGGGGCACAAACTGACTGCACTTAACTGCAGCACAAACTACTACTCATTGCTTTTAAAGAGAGAGAAGGAAGAATGGAGAGAGACTGTTAATATGACAACTCTTGCTAATATTTCAGATAAACAAAATAGGAGCTAGAAATAATCTTTTTTCCAACATTGTATCAGGCTTTTGAAGAACGGTATCTCTTCTTCTCACCTTAAAATACTATATTTCTTAAGACACATACTGTCTTAGTACATTGCTCTCATATTCCTATGATTTGCAAATCTAGAAGCTAGCTAGGGAATTAGTTATCTACTATTTCACCATAACCCACAAACTATTTGGAATACCACTGCGCACAAGGGCTTGAGAAGAATGGAAATATGTTGTTTTATTAAGCTACATACTGTTTGATTCATTTTATTTAAAAGTAAATCTTGATTAGTAGACATAACCAGTAATTTTGCAATTTCAATACAGCAAACATTTTCCTAGCATTTTATATAGGCTAAAAATTCTCACAACTTTACCATCCTTCATACTCACCTCCCCATGGTGATAAGCTGACATTTCAGCAACAGAACCAGCCAGCTGAGCAACCTTTACTTCACGCTTATCATTTCTCTTAAAGCAAGTGAATAAAACTTTGCGTTGCCCTGGTTTTAAACCTATTAAGAAGAATATCCCATTTTCAACACATACACAAGCATATGTTTTTGAAGTAATAAACTTGTTTTGCCTTATTATCATTGCAAATCTCTCAAGAGAAGCCTAAACACTAAGTAATAACAAATTAATATCTCAATTCTTTTAAAATAATAAAAAGTATTTTATCAAACTGAAAAAGTTACCAGAAAAGTGGAAACATAACCCTTTCAGCCAGCCATTACTATGCAGCATACATAATTCTAATGAACAGCAACTTTATCATAAATGTACACCTTCCACAAGTCAGGTTGTTCCTTTCCAGTCTACTCAGCAAATTGTTTTTCTAAGAATATCAACACAAATTCAGCAGTGACAACTGTAACTGTAGCTTACATGTATTTTAAAGCACTCTTAAATTTTACTTTTTGTGTGAAATTCTCAAATATTCATTAAAATTCAACAAAAAGATATATTATTTGTCTCCCTTCTAGATCTTTTAAAATTTTAACAAAGGAGCCAGCCTCTTTGATCTTCTAATTCATTTTTATTGTTTAGGCACACTTTAAGTACAACATCCATGTGGAAGGGATTGCATCATTTTTTCTACATGTTATCTAGAACTCATAACCAGTTCTAGAGCATGCTTATTGATCTATTGAATGTTTTAATTCACATACATTTCTGAAATGCACTGAAATATTGCTGTTACCATTACTAACCTGGGTCAAACATTAAGAGCAAAAATTGAATAAAAAAAAGACAGACTCCAATTTCCATTTCATTTAAATATGTAACATCCAATTTTCTTTACAATGAGCGTGCGTTATGTTTTTCTACCAAAAATCTATTGAATGTAACAGACTTAGAGGATTTCCTTTACACAGGAGAATCACCAAAGAGTAAGAGTGGTAACTAGTATAGTCAAAATGTTCTTCTTCTCTAATTTTTCTGAGATTTGCCATGAGGTTAGCCTGTTTTACATACCACCTGATGATACTGAAGAACAAAAACCATTGCTAGAGCACTACACCTGCTGAACAGTTCACATATCCATGCTCAGAATGCAGAATTACAGCCAAAGTTGGCAGAAACACTGATAGCATTTATATATAATATGCAAAATATTGTATGTATAGTATTGTACATACTATATATGAATACTGTATACTACATATGTATAGTGTTATACATATGTGCAATATGGAGAACAACTATATATAGTATTATATATATAATATAGTATATGCACACACACAAATATATGAACAAATAAATAAGTTCCCTTCTCATTTTTTTAACATTTCTGCAGACATAATCTTGGAGAACTTTCATTACTCCAGAGCAGTAAACTATGAAATGCTTGCATAGAGGCTACCAGTTAATCCAAGTACCCAACCATGGGAGGAAGTAAGTCTGGAGATGCTGAAACAGAGACTGACATTCTTTGATTCCCAAGAGATGTGTCTGCATATCTAACCCAGCCTCATTCTGCAGCAGAGCTGGAGATTCATTCCACCAGGAAGCTACTACCCCCATTTACCTGTGAACTATCCCACTTTCTCATCTGAAATACAAAAAGTTCTTGCTGCATGAATACTTTGGTATGGGCCCTGCACTCAGCTGTCGACTGGAATTTTAATTATTATAAATACTTAAAAGACTTGATTTCTCTGAGGGTTTGACTAGAAAAAAAGCACTTGTATGGTCTAGGGAATGGGTCTGGTTAAGGAAAAAGGCTGCACAGCAACAGCTTAAAATTTCTCACAGAAAAAACATGGCAATTTCTTAGCATATAAATGATAACAAACAAAAATATAAAAGTTCTTGTATTCCCTACTTGAATGCATTAATTTCCAATACAAGTCACAGGCTTAAAAAACGACAATAAAGAGGAGTGTTCCAACAAATCACAATGAATTATCAGCTTACCATCAACAAGGGAAGGGATAGATCTCTCGTTGTCTGAATTTGAGAAAAGGATCAACTCCTTGTTAATGAAGTCATTGTAAGTCAAATGTTTTGTTGCTGTACCATATAGAAATTGCTGGAAAAAAACCCACATACATTATTCATTCAATACAAAAACTACATTACATTTAAACCTTCTCCACCAGATTTATTGCTATTATTTAGGACTTACCTCAGGAAGGCCATGTAGCCGACGTTGTCGCCTGTCCTCCATGAAGTTTGTTAACCATTCTTTTCGGTCATCAATCTTCTTCTTACTGAAGGCCTGGAAAGATTCCAAGTACACTAAATTATCAGCATATATATGTTTGTGTAAATGTGTGTTACTTTAGTCAGAATTTTAAGTGTATTGCACTATCTGATCAAGTCCTCAATAATACTTATTCAGACAAGATAATCCATAACACTAATATTTACATTTAAGCAGCAGTACAAGCACATGACCTTTCAGACATCGTTGCACAAGGTTTTTTGAAATGACAGATCTCTCACTGATCATAATTTATATTACTTTCCTGAAATCTGTACACATTTAGACAAATCTTATCATTCTTATTGCTCTCTTTACATCAGAGCTGTCCTTTGATACACGACTTTAAAGGTGTTGGGAACTTTCCTTAAATAATTTTAAGGTTGGGGTCATCATTTAGACTGAACTACAAGCAGATGTTATCAAGAAAATTAACTGAAAGTCTTAGAAAAAATACCCCATTCTTCTTGTCCTTTCCATGCCCTGTTTGCTCTGTCAGCCACAGAATGCCAATAATTTGTAGCTGTTCCTGGGTGGTTGGCCCTAGTCCTCGTAAGAAAATTGAGAACTTAACAAAACTGACACTGCATGAAAAGCTTAAGCCAGAGTTTAGGCCAGCTGACTGAGGGCCTTGGTCTTCACCATGACAAGGTATCACTTTAAAGCAACCACTTATCTCTACAAAAAGACACAGGAATGTTCTGAAAGACTTTGTTTCTGTAAGAGGACAAAGTTCCCCTCCAGTGAGTTTCTCCTCCAGAAGACTAAGAGAAGAATACATAAAAACTGAATATGTGGTTTAAGGAAAATTTCAACTAATTTGGGAAAATTTTATGAGTTGTTGAAATATTGCCTTTTTTTCCTCAAGGAATAACATATAGACACTCCACCATGTCCTGCATTCAACCACTCTCCTGCATAAGACAACAGTCATCAGTGCTATCTTTTCTAAAAGACTCTAACTGGAGCACTCCAAAAGAGCTCAATGAGTAGTGTCATTTCCTTGGAATGGAAGGAATTCCTTACCTTATGGTATTACATAATAAATAGTAAACCTTAGTAACTTACTCTCTGAGAAAGGGACTAAGTGGTATCACCCTGTTTTGCATCAGATTGACTTCCTTTGTGGACAAAGCTCAAGAATTCAATGTCAGATATCTGAAGGCTTAAGATTAGGCTTTTGTAAAAACATGACTAAATTCTTACAATTTTTTTCTGCCTCCTTTCAGTGTACCTATACTTTTTCTAGACCACTGAATCGACAAATGACCAAGAGCTGGATTAGCATAAAATTATTTTAATAGAATAAAAATAGAATTAATATAATAAAAAGTTTGAATAAAAACTATTCTCAAATATTTATTCTTGAATAGAATAAAAAGGTGGTTTTTTTATTTCTCCACTTAAAACTGCTATTCCAAGACTTCATTTGCTAGCAAAAGAGGTCTTCAGAATGCTGAGGAATTTGCTATGTGGAGTAATTTTTGTTTTCCTAGATTACAGCTACCATGAGGCCTGGTAGGGCCTATAATCTTACACCACCTATGGCCAGAGGTAAACTTGGGGCTGGAATTATAGCTATCAGTGGAGAAAATGTGGGTAGGAGTATAAGTGAAGCTTCTGTTAACAGCTTGAGTACTAGTCAGTAGTTGTTCTCGGTGTAACAGAGATGACTAGCTTCTTCCCGAATTGACGGAATATTATTTTAGACAACAGTGAGGATCAGCTGTAACAGGTTATATGGCCTCAGATATCAGCCTGTATATGGACTTCTATTTGCAGAAATAGAGCTCAGAATTTTAATAAGGGAAGTCAGGTTCTCTCCGCCAATTGGTTACATGTATATGCAAACATACAGACTCCTTTTCTATCTGTATGAACACACTTCTCTAGAACGGGGAACCACATACATGGATTATATTTAACTGCCTCTTGGGCAGAAGTAAAACGAGTGGTACAAATAACTTCTGACACATCAGGCTGGTTTTCTTCAACAGAACAGAACAGATACCTACTATACCTTTCTGTTGGAAAAAACACACCATTTTACTAGGTCCACAGTACAAGGAAAAAGTTATTATGTAAGGAAAAAGTTGTTTTGTCTAAGATGGGCATTTTCCCATTTTTCTTTTTTCTCTCCTACCCCTTTTTCTCTCTAATATCACCTACAACTAAAATAGCAAATTAAAGTAGATAAAAGGTGAAACATTTCTTGAGAAAACAGCTTCATTCCAGACACTACAACTTTTGTTGTTCCACAGGCTGTCTTTGAAAGACAAGTACTTTCCTGTACACAACTATCTACAAGATTTCACATTCAAATATTTAGAACATACGCATAAATACAGGTATGCCACACTGATATATCTTCAATGAATAAATGGTATTTATCTCACCTTATTTGCTCAGAAACAAAACACGGATCCCTAAGTAGATGTAAAACATCATTTGTTTGGGCTCTACTGCCTTACTCAGAATACTCTTTTGCATGTTTTGTCTTTAAAAACAAGTCTGAATGTAATGTTTCTTGATATCCATACCACACAAAATTCATCAAAGCTACTAAGCAGAAGGCAGAGCTCATTTTGTAGCATGGATAAAGCTCTTACTCCAAAATTTAAAATCTTTTCCAAAAGCTTTTTTCTCTCCCAAATGTAATTTTTTTCTGTTACTCAAAGAAAAACCACCAACAAACAAACCCAACCCTGTTAGGACTTCCTCACATACCATTTTCAGCAAACAATGGAAACTAAAAGTACCTTATAGAAGCACTTTTATAAGTTCTTACCAGTGTAATGGCAGCATCATCTTCAGGACCAGCATATCGAAATAAGATCCGATGTCTTTCCATATCAGCAAAATATTCTTTTGCTTCTTTAGCAGTGCTGGTACCCAAACCTGTACAATAAAAAGAATAGTTACTCCATACTCAAAATTTAAATTTTATTATTTTACCCCTTTTATTTTACTGGGAATATTATAAAATCATTACAGAAGACACTATCATGAAAACAGCTACAAATAAAACTTCATAGTTCCCATTTACTATGTATTTTTAGATCCATGAGGTTCACTTATTTGTTTTTAAACAAACCTTTGTAGTATTTTATCTTCCATGCTTTATGATTCTCCATATGCTTCTTCCACTCGTCAAATTCAGGAATACTATAGAATGAAAGTTCTTGCTTATTTTTGCTTGCCTTTAAAAAACAAAAAAAAAAAAACCTGATCAACTTTTCTGTTGCACTGTCAGTCATACATAAAATCTCATTAATAGAACCCATACCTTTACAATAGGAGTGATGAATTCCTCCAGAAAGCCATGTTTCAACAGTGACGGCCAATTATGATGAATAAAATTGATCAACAAGCCTTTTATGTGAGATCCATCCTGATCCTGAATCAGAACATGAAAACATGAGGCAATCTTATAAAATGTCACATCCCCCAAAACCATCAAAAAACCCACTCGCTGGCCTGGATACATCAAAACAATGTCTGTTGACACAAGGCATGGAAAGGAACAGTTAATTTTAATTTGAATTCCAAACTGGACCTCAGTAATGCCACCTATGAATGGCACTATCCCTGAGCTAATCCTTGACTCTTCCAAGCCAAGTGCACAGTTGCAGTTCAAAGGTTTCTTCGCCTGTGGCATGTTTTCTCTGAGAGCTAGACAGCTCTGCCAGACACCATGGAGCTGAATCTTTGCGGAAGAAAGCCAAGCCTGGGCCATAGTTCTCATTGGTGTTAAGATGCTTGATAGTTCAACCTCTCTGGGAAAAATATAACAATGCTTCACAAATACCCAAAGCATAGGATTTCTAGACTTCTAAAATCTGAACAATAGACACATACTTCATGAAATTATCTAAAAATAATTGCCTGCATTCTTGACTCTCCCTGACTTTCTAGCATTAATACCTCATCTACTGTTCCTTTTTGTGCTTACTTTCCACGTATTTTTGAGTTATCAAAAGCATTCTTGTTTATACATGTTTTTATTATTAGTTTGGCATCTCTGCTACTATGCAGCGAAGTTCAGCTGTTTATTTGGAGTAACCAAAACAACATATAGATAAATTATTCCCATAAAGAAACCTCATACATTAGGGTACCCTCTGAATACAGCTTGTCATAATGCAGAGACAGGTTATAATGCACAAAAATGTAACCTACCAAACAGCAGCAAAACACATTTTAAGAAGCTCTGTATATTAAAACCTGTGAATTTCAGACTAACCTGATCTGTCATGATCATAATTTTTCCATATCTCAAGCTTTTCAAAGATTCTGGATCTTCATAGCTTTTCTTGTATTGTAGTCCAACTATTTTGATGATGTTGTTGATTTCTGCATTTTCCATAATCTGGATAAAAAAGTCAGTG
>NW_010554072.1:22123-24308 GCF_000687285.1 Phaethon lepturus | reverse complement strand
CAGGAATTCAGAAATATCCCAATCTTTTTAGGTGGCCTTTCTAGGGACTTTTTCAATGCACTCCTACCTCAACTTCATAACCTTTTTACCCCCAGCCTCCTTGCAGCCTTCACACTTGTAAATATTCTTATGCAAATGCAAATTCTCAAGACTGCACCACTCTCTACAGCCAGAGCACTTTGGGTCAGGAAGGCGGAGAGAGAAGTGCATGTAACCAAAAGTCAACTTCACAAAGCTGCCTTCTCTTCCCATGATTTCTATGGGCATCTGCAAGACAAGTCTTACTACAGACAAATTATGGCAGCCAGCAGAAGTAATGTGATGGGGTAATGTTGCTGCTACTGTCTCACGTTGTGAGTCAATGAAATCACACGCCAATAGAAAGAATTTAAAATTTTAGCTTTTTTAAGTATTCATGGAGTCATAGCAGAATTTCCTTGCACTTGTGAAGAAATGAATTTTATCATCCCAATACGGCACTACTACACTTATTATTTCCAGGCTTACCCCAGGCTTTAAAGTAGCTGGTACTTTATGAAATCACAGCCACAAAATTTTCATGAAAAAATAAAAATTAAAATACGAAGATGTAACCCTAGAAATCAAAAATAAATAGGAGACATCCATTTGTCAGCTAAAAAGAGATGACAAGGCTACTTACCTGTTTGTGAGAAGCTTCTCGAACATTGAGAATTTTACCCCTGAGTGGGAATACTCCGTATCTGTCTCTGCCAATAACACCTAAGCCAGAGACAGCTAAAGATTTGGCAGAGTCTCCTTCTGTTAATATTAATGTGCAGTCCAAGGAATGTTTGCCACCTGCAGTCCAGGAAGAAGTAGGAGCAACGCAAAAAAATAGAATGCGTAACTTTAAAACTCAAATAATAGAAACACAACTGAATCAGTTATAAATATTCTTTCTACTCTACGTCAGGTAATTTAAATAGGCTGAATTTCTATTTTTAGGGATGGCCCTCCATACCACTAAAACAAGAAGAATGAGTATGCTTGCCCTTAGCAATACACTATGGATTGCTATGGCCAAGAAGCAAAATAGACAAAATGGGATGCAATGGTGGCACATCTTATGTAATGGTCCACATATGTCTGCACAAAAAAAAAAGACAGATTGCTTCTGTGCCTTTACCATTCCATTTTTCTGTCTGCAAATTCCTTACATACATTATGCATGTCTGAGTTATATACAGGAGTTATTTCCCATTCTGCATTTCCCCTTTCCTCACAGTATATTTTCAGAAGTAATTTATTGAATTACATTTTTGTGGGTTTCTTTTTTTTTTGGTTGTCCATCAGCTGAAGCCAGGCAACTATAAGAAAAATTTGACAAAAAAGCTCAAAAGATCAGAATATTTCCACTTACTATACGTTCTCAGAAATTTCTCGAACAGAAGAAACAAATCTCTACTAATAGCGTAATTTTGGTCTACAAGACACACTGCATTTTGGTGTCTGTGTGTCCAGTGTGCTCAAAACTGCTATGACGTGTGTTCTGTTTATTGCAACTGCAATAGCTAAATAGAAGTTCTGAATAATAAGCAGGTTCAAAAAAGGAACCCACCCTTTTCCAAGGGTGCAAATGCTCACTAAGCAGTTTTTCTATGTTATCAAGGCCAAGTGGTAGGAAAGACTGCAAAACACTTCAGGCTGGTTGAGTCTCACCTATTGTTCATAAGCTAGTTTTGAATATATTGGCATTTAAAATAGGTGCTTTGATTTGCTTTTATCTGGTAGGTAAAAACAACCCTGCACTTACTATTACATAGAACTTACATTCAACATCTTTGGTCTTCTGAATCAGACATATGACTTAATATAATCTAAATTAGGCAGGTATTCACACTGTATCAAAAGGTGTCAATAGCTACCATGCTACCAGCAAGGTAGGATCCAAATACCAAGAAAAAGTCTTCTGGTTTAGAATATATGAGAGCCTTTTTTTTTTTCCTAAATGAACTGCAGAAACCACATCTGAATATCATCCAGGTGCACTTTCTTCTGGAATGGATGCAATCATTAGAAATTAATTCCATGGAAACGCAATGTGTCAGGTATTTTCTTTATTTTTCCTTTCATTTCTACCTCTTCTCCTCTAACATGCCACAGAACTATGTATATATCTCACCAAGATTTTAAGAAGGAATGACTAGGACAGCACTCATTCTTT
>NW_010554072.1:0-22092 GCF_000687285.1 Phaethon lepturus | reverse complement strand
CAGGATAGGAAATCTGCAGCAAGTACATCACTGTACAGATACATCTCTCTCCTATTCCTGAGTATTAACTAGTATTAATTCAAAAATTCAGAGGTACCTGGGCCCCAAGAAAGCTGTGGATGCTGGACCTCAGCTACAAATTCACTCTTGAAGTAAAAATAAAATTTAAAGAGCATAGGAAGAATGAAAGCCAGAGGGGTCTGTGGCCAGACACTATTCTCGCACAGCTGCACTTGACTACTTCAGTCCAACAACTACCAGCACCTGCTATTAGAAACCAAAGCCAAACCTGTTCCCTCATCTGATTTGGGGTGCTTATGAAAGTGTAATTCCTGGGATCCTTAAAAATATTTATTTGTCCTGAAACACAACTACATCAAATAAGACTACTGTATTGTGCTGCCAGATTACAGATAACCTCTGTGTGACATGTATGAATGTCCTGAAACAATCTCCCTGAAACTGTATCTTCATGCATCACTTAAACCTTTTCTTCAGCTTATGAGGAGATCTGAAATTCTTTTGAAAAGACTATTTATAACTGTGTAACTCTTCACGACATGCTTAGTCATGCGCACATCATAGCAAACATTCCTATAGCAGAGTTGAATTTTTTGACCCTAGAAGAAGTGATCATCACCTCTCACACACAGAAAGAGCACATACAATCCTTACTTCACCTGACCTTGAGAATCCCCAATCCTTCTAGCAAAATCCCAAAGACAGAAAGAAAGATTGATAGTTTTATAGTATTTTGTCTGTGTACTCATTAAAGATTTCCATGACACCAGGACTTCCTTTTCCCTTATGTTAAGAAACACCAAGCTTTCAGCCAGATGCAGTCACCAACTAAAGTTCATTGAGACGAGTTCTCAAGAGCAGAGTAACCAACACACACTCAGACACACTGAAGGAGTCACTCTTCTGTATCATCTCATGTCTTCCCTTCCTCAATGAAAGCAGCTTTTTATTGAGGTCAGAGATCCTGATTACAGTATTACCTTAGTTCTTAGTTTTCTTAGAACAGAAAATTCCTATTGATTTTCAAGAGCAAATGGATGATCCAGATGGTACCTGCAGTCTTTAAAAAGAAAGGACTAAAGAACTTTTTACTAAATGTATTACTTGTGATCCTCCAATTTAAAACATCTTTGCCAGTATATATAACACTTCAGAAAGTCAGGTCAAGTGTGAGTATGACAACACACACCGTATTCAGAAACTGAACGCCTCTCTGCCTTCCTGTGTGTCCACCCTGAATATTCAATGCTTTCGAAGTGAGAAATCTGATATGTTCCAGGATCTTCAGTAAGCCAATACCTGGGTAAGCCTCCCTGGCAGATGCAGAGTTCCTGCTCCCCATGTAACAGTAACTAAGCAGCAGAGAAATACCTGGGTAACAGGGTTCCACTCCATGCAAAACTTTAAGCATCAATGTGGAGCCCAAATTAATTCCTACATGCCTTCTTAGTTGAGGAAGTCTCAGGGTGAAAGACAATGTAATAGTTTATTAGCTCCCCTATTAGAAGTTCTTCCTTCCCCTTACACCCAGTAAAAAAAAACTGAGTAAGAATTGATTTTGAAGCCTGGTCTCCAAAGCACAGCTAAAAAGAACTATGAAGAAAGTGTACCCAAAATCATTAATGATGTTATTTATGAGCACTAGGCTTAATATCCATAAAAGCACAGCATTTCTCCAAGCACACTATCTTCTAGGCAAGAAAAATACCAGGAACATGCATCTGACTAAGGAATGCAAATTCCACAAGAAAAACACTCATTAAAGGAGGCATGATTATCAACTTTTGAGGCAAAATATGACATCTGAATAACTGGAAAAGTAATAAAATACTGAAGAAAACTCAATTTAAAAAATTAATAACCTGAGCCCTAGGAATCAAAATGAAAGGTAGGAAAGTTAAACAGAACTCATCATCTCATCAAGTCATCTTTGACTTGAACACTGGAGCTCAAAAAAAAAATAAAGCCTCTTTACCAGTCTCACATGTTTTTACCTACTTAACCCACCCACCTACTTCATTGCAATTTCTCAACCTTTGCTTAACATAAAGATGTATTAAAAATCAACTAACATCAACAAAGACAGGCAACGTTTCAAGCTCTTTAGTCATATGTGCCCCTCAAACAAATCAAGGACAATTCCCATCCCATTGCTATTGGCCAGCTGATCCCAATTCCTACCTGTGCTAGGAAGCAAGCTAGCAGAGATTGCCAGTTTGCCCTATCTTCCCAGACAGGAACCTAATGGCATTTTAAGCGTCATGAAAAAGGTCTCTTGAACCATTCCCTCAGGTCTGCACACTACATAATCGATTTCCTATAGCTTGTAACCCTATAAAGATCCTGATCTTTTATATTAGAAATTTCAAGAAGACTAGTCACCTCCAAAATAGAATATTGGTAACACTATTTAGCTGGAAACCACAATTAGAAAATACATGCTCTTTCAATGTGGAACTAGACTGCCACTTTTGTTCAGTGTTATTAGTTCTCTATCCTAGAGAGGATCGTGTTCCCAATATCAAACTCACCACCATGCTTTAATTCTAGCTCTACAAAGTTTAGAAACCTGGAAAGATATTTATTTAAAAATATACATAAGGATGAGAAAGTCAGGTTTAAAATTATGATGTCTGTGAAGAATCTGTGAAACATTAAAAACATTAAAAATAAGTGCTCTTACCAGCATCATTAGCATCATCCAGTTTCGGAATGCCCTTGATTTTACTGTGTTTCACTGATGAACATTTTTTGTTCAGCTGAGTTTGTGCCTTGAATTTGACCCAATTCAAAATACTCTCTATGATACCACAGTTAGAGGCCTATAAGCAACAGATCAGAATTGTGGATGAGAAAAGTAAAGCTTCACACAGCAGATTCTTATATCTCAATTTTAAGTCACTGATCTAAAACTGTTTCTCAAAGTCCTCTACATTTTAAAAACTGGAACGTATAAAAGGTCAAGGAATTAACACATACCTTACTGCCTACCATTTTATGCACCCCAAACCAAAACACAACACTCACACAGCTTCTTTTCCACCCCTTGTATAATTGTGGAAGGAAGAAAAGAGGTCTGAGACCTAATAAGAGGTTGTCATGTTCTGTGGTTGATGTGCTGAGACATTTTAGGTACTAAGCATCTGCTTCTTGGACTTTGACAGCAAAAAGAAACCTTTTGGGATATTTATGACCATTTAAAGTTCCTTTGGAAATGACTGAAAATGGCTGAAAGGCAACCAAAAGCATTTAAGAATAAGGCTCTGTATCAACCACTTGAGAAACTGATAACATTTTACAAAACACATCTGCAGCAAAAATAGCATATAGCATATTTTCTAAACTAAAACTGCTTTAGGTTTGATTTTACATCAAAAGAAAATACAGGTGGAGCAAAATACAGTGAGCTTTGGCTTCGCATTATCTCCCATAATACAACACTCATTGGTTAGAGATTCTGCTGCACCCTTAGCACCTCTGGAGATCAGTGTTCAATTATGGGAGTATTATAAACACTGCAAATCAAACCTACTGATAGAAATACAGGATATATAATAAAATCTGAAGAATGAATATAAGATTGTGTTGTGGGTTTTTTTTTTTTTCCTTTAAGTTCTATAAGAATGTCACCAGTAGCAGAGAATTAGAAGAATAAAACAGTATGCAGTAAGTTAAGTTTCGATGCTGAGAGTATTGGCAGTGGCACCATTCTCCTCACTACTGGAGTTCCATTTATGCTACTGGCACTAAATAGAACTTAGTATAATGAGTTCTGGCTAAAAGAATTCTACTTTTCCTTCCTTGTATAAAAATGTAGTAGAGGAAAAACGGCTACCATGTATTTCTGCTAATATATTCATCTAAAGTAGCAATTCTTAGCCTGTCTACAGCCGGAATTTTTACACTTGTGGCCTGAGAATAATGGTCACTGAATACTACAGCCACAATTTTGCATTTCCTTGATTACTGGAAGAGTAAGTAAATGTGACATGTTCCTTCCCTCTCCTTTCACTTTGGTGAAAAAGAATAAGACTGATATCAAAGAATAAGGTAGACAATATTCTCAACTTCAAAAAAATATTTTAACACAATAAATTAGTCAAGGCCTATATTTAGGCTTTAAAAGTCAAATTCATTTCACCAATATAAATACTAGAATCTCCAAGAAATGAGCTGATCAGGTGAAGCTCTCTTAAATCCAGGGCAACAGCCAAAACACAGCTATTGCTT
Organism: Phaethon lepturus; assembly: GCF_000687285.1. NCBI lineage: Eukaryota > Metazoa > Chordata > Aves > Phaethontiformes > Phaethontidae > Phaethon > Phaethon lepturus. The sequence continues at coordinate 17,841 of NW_010554072.1, read as the reverse complement.
CCATTATTAAGGCCAAAGAATGAACAGGAGTTCTTCCGTCCCGTTTTCACAGTATGCTAATGTCACCAGAGTACCATAACACACTAATTAATCTTCTGCTACATAACATAGATACACTTGATCCAGCATGTCAATTCCTGCTTCACAGAAAAAAAGAAATATACTTTACTTACTGCTTTAAAAAACTTCTCAGATAGCTGGCACTTGGACCCAAAACTTTTAGGCTGCAATGTCATGTTTTCTTTTGTCTGGGAATCAAATGATGGGTTTTCAATCAAACAATTAACAAAAACCCATATATGATTCTTCACCTGTTGAAAACATAGAAACCAATTTACTCAACAAAATTACCACATTCACCTCCCTCAATATTTTTACATAAAGTTACTTACCTGAAATGGTTTCACTGAAACTCCAGCTTTATTCTTCTTTTTCACCACTTCTATCAGCTTGCCCACAACCTGATCCACCACGTAATCAACATGTCTACCACCCTTAATAACAGAAGAGGGGAAAAAAAAGAACAAACCCATTGAATTTCCTAATAGCTTTTAGCCATATTAACAAAGCTCCTGCAATCATACTTCAATTTGGAAATCCATGCATATTACGTTGCAGCATAACAAAGGAAAATTTGTTTTAAAGTTTCTCTTTCATGTCATTCGGTCTTCATACAAGTGAGGGTGATGGATGTTACGTGGAAAGGAAGAAGCAGGAGACCTTTCATTCAGTGTACAGTGGTGGACTTCAAATGTAGCTGCTTACAGCATGTAACAGGATACAAAACCTTAACAGTATGGCAGATCTGAAAATTACTCTGTAGCACTGGGATGGTACCTGCAACACCACATATCAAGAAGTATCTTTTTAACAGGCATATAAATAACTTTGGACTAAAAACATCATACATTCATTCATCAAATTAAACTTTCCCCATTTGGTTCATAAAAAAAATGTTTAAGAGCTCACCCTCAGTTATATAGCATCCATGCCTATTCCTTCCCAAAAGTCATCTCATCTTTTCTTAGCTGTATTTACAGAACTATTTGAATAAACACTATTAGCATTCTTTGCTAGCCTAGGGCTTATGCTATGGCAGAGAGCAAAGTACAAAAGACCAACCACAAGATCCAGAAAACTCTAGAAGAACAAAGCAAGGAGGAGCAGTTCTCCTTAAAACTCACCAGAGGCTAAACCCGCTCCAAATTCATACCCGGTATAGCAACAAGAGATACATACAGAGCATGCAGTTAACCATAAGCTGCCAAACCAACCCTTTAGGAGACCACAGGGCAATAACTTTTAGCTACATAATCATGTTGCCACCTGTTGTGTAGCAAACGAGCAGTCAGCTGGACTCCCTTACAGTTACTGCCCAAATGCAGAAGAAAAAAAATAGCTTATAAGCAATCTCTTGCATTATCACAGTGGAAAAAAAAAAATTAAAAATATGTACAGGATTTTCTTCCTCCATTGCACTGTAACAGCTGAAAGTGAAACATTCACAGTGCCTATCACAATTCTTCCCTTTATTCTGGAAAAAAAAGGGGACTCTGAGTACTGGTTAACCTTGCTTAAGGCCTTTCCAACTAGATATTTCAAGTGAAGCCATTACTGCAAGAAAACTTTTGGTGGAGGCGATGTATTCACCTCCCAACTACAATCCCTAGCACAACAGATCCTGAGGAAGAAATACTTATGTACTTAAACTTTAGAAGTAATAAGTCAGAAAAATTACCTTTTTGAAGCTATACATAACTCATGCTTTGCAATATGGCAGGGTGATGAAAAGACACATTATTTTCAATGTTCAAATAGTGGTTTTACTATTGATGAAATTCAGCCTAAATAGGGAAGCACTAAGTATTTGAACACTTTCAGAAGGTGCACCAAAGCTTCTATCACCTCTCTATCTCCAATTCTCTTTGGACTTAAACTTTAAACCACCTACAAAAAAACCCCAAAACATAATGCTAGAAGACAAGTAATTTTGAAATTAAATCCCTTGGAAATAAGGGCATTCATATAAGCTTTCTGGGGGGAAAAAAAAGGTCTTTTATAGATCTATTACATCCTAACAATGACTACTGATTTACATGCGCAAAAGAAACCCAAAGTCATGGGATATGTTGTACAATGCATAAGTAATCTGAATCAGAAGCACTAGTAAAGATTAAAACAGCACAAACTTGTATCATAGATAAAGCATTCCAGCTTAGGAAGACAACTAGTATTTGAAAGTATGTGTCCCGTCTTTAATTCTATGGAACAATGACTACTGAAACTGCCTAAACCAATGGTGATAAATATGTTTAAATATTTACAAGTCCAAGGTGACACAACTTCCCTCATACGTAAAATAGCAGGCTTTCTTTGGAAAGATGTCAAAAATATGAACAGTCCTAAAGCCCTGGATATCTGAAAGCTGTTTACATTTTCATTTATTCATATGCCTACCTTCAAATTTGTAGACAAAAAGGTACAATTAATAATAAGATGTTAAATTTACAGAAAGATCATCTTCACTTAATATCAATTAGTGCCTTACAAAAATACAGACTAAATAATGGTTCCTAATTTGCATTAGGACAGACAAAATAAAGAAAACACATCTATGGAGACATTCATCATGAGGTAATAAACAAAAAAGCCCTCCTTCCTCAAAGCTGCTTTAAAAACAGAACTGAGGAGAGAAAAAGCTTTTGATGGGTATGAGAAAGTGTAGGGTAAATAAGAAACAAGAAATGGAAAACAACAAAACCAAGAAATAACAGCAGCCAAAAAGACAGAGGAAAAGAAAGAACAAACAACCAGCAAGCAAAACCCAACAGTTAGGATTTTACATTTTAAGGCAGAGCATGCATCCTACAAAAGACTGAAGAAGATGAAAATGGTTGAATTGATGTGAGATAATAGCTGTGTTCTCAACTTCACACAGAAAGTACAGATGAAAATAAAAAAAGAGAAGGTAAAAATATGGCTTAAGATGGTAAGTATTATTAGTCATAACCTAACCAGTACTTGCACTTCAAAGAAACCTTCTGTGGTTTCTGTCAGTCTCTATCTAGAGCTACCTACTAAACATCAACACAAACCACTAGTGTATTTTAGAAGCACCCTACATACAAGTATTTTTTCACAACATTTCTTCTTCAAACAAACAAAAAACCCACCCCAAACTGAATAAACACCAAAATTAAAGCACAACAATTTTTATTCACATATGGATGACAGAGTTTCAGCATAGGGAGAGTCGATACATCGACATCCGGCCTCGTTAAAGAAAAATAAACCATTTCCAAACTGTAAAAAAAAGTTACTACAGGAAAATTTCAAATAACACGCTTCAAAAACATTCCATATTTGAATGACAATTTTCAAATACATTATCTCAGTATATTTTTGTATTTACAACTTCAGCATTTTTTAAAACAATTTTAGCACTTCAAATACTTTGCTAAAACTAACATCTGACATACCAAAAATTAGCTACTCACCAGTAATTCTTGTTCTTAGACGATATTAGTTATAACCATTCCCCGTTCCTGTGTCCATTCTTAGTGTGTAGCATTGAGTGAGGGATGTTCAGAGCTCCAAGAACCTTTCAACCATCTCACCAGTAGGTGGCACATTTACCCACTATAGAAGCATAACAGCCTATAACTGCCCCAACTGTCAGTACATTTTAATAGAAGCCAGAAAAAGAAAAATACCCTCTAAATCTAGAGGCCTGTCAATGATTATTATGCCTACTATATTATGAGAAAGAGCACAAAAACTGCATAGCCTTCTTTTCTCAGAAGGTAACCCTTCTGATTGAATCCCAGTCTTGCAAACTTCAGGATGCAGACATCCAATGAAATGGTAACAACTAAAATCTTAAAAATGGAGCTTAGACTGCCTCCTGTATACATTCTATTCATACCGTTATCAATAGACAACAGCCTCAATTAATTCCAAGGTAAGCCATATTTAAATTCTATGGACAGATAAATGGCTCATGGCAAACAAATTCAGGAGCTAATTATAAATTTGAAGGTTTCATTGAATTAGGCTATACAAATAAAACCCTATTTTCTTTTGCATTTGTTTTCTATTATACTTATTTTATTAGCATGAATCTGAAAATGCCAAGCTCTGGAATGGTCCTGAATTTCTTGTTGAACTCCAGCAAATTTTAACAGGTTGGGATGCTCCCTCCACCCAAGTCTACTATCTGACACTGCATCTGTATTAGCTGAGCATTTCTGCTAAAATGATTGGTAGCATTACAGTTAGCAGTGCCGCCATATTAAAAATATCATTATTGATATATGTTAAAGTAATAATGCTATGTTAATAACTGAAGTTTCTACTACAATTTCTACTACAGCTACTATTTGAAATTGAGAACCTGAGAAGACCATGTTTAATCAGTTTATATACAAGTCTCACCAAAAGGTTATCTGCACAAACGTAACAGCTAAAAACATTCTTTCAAATGCTGCCTCAGAGCCTGAAGTCAAATTCTGTGGTGGTCTACTGTGGCGAAACTGTGAATAAATGGGGACCTGACCAAGAAAACGGATTTACAAGAACAAAACAAGGGAGTTATGCCTCAACATACTGCCTGACCTTCTACAGATGCCACAAAAAAAAAAAAAAAATCCCATCAACCTAAAAAAAACTTGTTTGGAATTTAAAGCAAGTTTAAAAAAGGTGGAAGGGAAGTTACGACTGGGTGAAATTTATCCAGAAACAGAAATGAAAAGCTTTCAGCAAACAGTGATAAATAACCAAAAAACAGCTGAAATGAGCTCCTCACCTGTTAGCAGATAAAGGGACAGGCAGTTGACGCAGTTAGTTACTAGCCATTATGTCTCATCAGTGGGCAGTTGCACATCAATTGCTGGTGAGGTGGTTCACCGGCCCCGAACATTCCACATCCAGTCACACACATAAGGCATGGATCGGGAGAGTGGGAAAAACTAGAAATTACAACACTTACCTTTGAAGAATACACAGTACTTTTTCTATGAATGTTCTTAAAGAATATATGATAACAATGTATGTGTAACTGCATGATGGGTGAAAATTGATCCAAAAGCGTCAAATTAAAAATCTTTTGAGTAAGTGTATGCAATATATTTAACTTCAGAGTCAATAAGTATTCATTGTTTTCAAATACATTTTCTTAACCTGATATCAAACTTTATTAAAGTTTCTCTACATTGCCAGCTTCTTCATAAACATACTGTGCACATCTTTAAGGTCATGATATTTTTCTTTATGTTGCATAAAAAGGCCTGAATGAAAACTAAGTTTTAATCTTTCAACTACCAGATATGTTTGTTATCCCTAGTTTTGACAAGTATCATGTAAGCATTTAATTAAAATGCACACTTAGAAAGTAAATATTCTACAATGAAATAAACTATCCCTCTTACCACTGAACACTCGTTCAGCTACACTGAAAATTACACTGGAAGAAGTTACGTAGTAAAAATCATATACCACCAAAACACCGGCTACACATCATCCACCACTGAAATGAACACTGATATTTCTGGGCACCTGCCTAGACTAAGGACCCCACTTAGTGTAACCACTTCTGCTTATGAACCACTTGTGCTACCATGAGAATTTTCTTCTGTTTGACTCTTTTAGAAGAGATCTGAGCAAGGAGGGTTTTTAAAGTGACAACAAATTCATATCCTTCTCATCTTTTGGGGAAGCTCATGGTTAAGATTCCCTAAAAACAGGAACACCAATGACTAGAATTGCTTGACTGTTGTTGGATCACTCATCCACTGCAATTTGTGAAGAGCAGAAGTGATAAAGACTTTCTTTCACCATGGTGGATTCCAGATCACTAAACCTGGGCCACGCCAAACTGGCATAAATGACAGTTACACTAGTTGATTTCAGCTGATTGCCTTGGTGCCTGACCAGCCCAGCAATTTGAGAAGCACAAAGATTGTACTTTAGTATGCTGAGCATATTGCTGCTTCATCATAACTGAAGATTTGCTATGATATCATTTCACCACTACTATAGTTGCTAATAAGTACAGAGAACACCTAGATGCCCTTATACAGAAATATAAATAAAAGAAAATTAATCTCCACATTTCAGGCCAGTTTTATACACCATAAAGCAATAAATGGAAAGCCATTTTTCAACACCACCAAAAGCCATTTTTGCCCTCCATAACTTGCTATTACTAGCTTTAAAGTGGTTTGTTTATTTTTTTACATTAATCTTAGAATTATTTTATTACAATGTGTTAAAAAGGAAGTAATAAAAGAGATCCATTCATTTTATAAGGCATTAGTACTACTGATAATGATTACCAGTGTTTTAAAAACTAGTGCATATTCAGAAATACTGCTATGAAGGTATTTTGATTCCGTGCAATTGCTCTGCCAGATCCTCTCATGCAAACTATTATCTCGCCTATTTTATTTTTAGTAACCCAGATTTATTTTTTTATCTGACTGGGCATAACCTTAGCACACATTTTTATCATTTACATTTTTAAATCATTTAACATAACTACTCACCTTTGTGGTAGCTATACTATTTACGAAGCTGATTTGCTGAAACCCTTTTTCACTTAAAGTGAGGCATACATCCCATCGTTCATTCACAACTTCATGAATAACTTTGAGCGCAACTCCAGTTTCATCCAGTTTGTCTTTTACGTAAAGATCTACATAACTGCGAAATCCATTTACCTATGAGTAATACAGGTTACAATTACTATTTTTTACATCAAATACTCAGTACACTTAAAATATTTTAGATGAGGCTCTTACAGGTAATTTCTTCCCATTCAACATGACTTTGACTCCTTTGCATGACCCAGCCAAATCATATGCTCTTCTGGTCATGAGGGACACAATATCCTTATCAAGTTTTTCCATTTTAAATTTAGACAGGTCTGGCTGGAATGTAATGCATGTGTAGTCATCGCCATCGAAATGCTTAATCTTGGGTTCAGAGGTCTTCATCATATTGTTCATCCAAGTCTTTGGAAACAAAACATAATAGATGTTACTTTACAATACATGCTATCCTCCTCCTTTGTTCCATTTCCCAGCTATGCTAGGATTGCAACAGCTACACCACAAAAAGTTCACAGACTTCTTTTAGAAGTTTCCTCTAGCAAAACACTACACATAAAATGAATTGCTTTACCAAGATTTGCAAACGCATCAGTGACAGCAGATTTGTGGTTTCTGTAAATATGCAGCTATCATTCCATTGATGGATATGATTCTAATGCAAATAGCCCACCACAGAACTGACTACATTAGACACAAGTGAGCTAGCTAAACAATCCTTGTTGTCCATCATCAGTTTTAACACTTTTAATCTACTACACGCTTCTATAGAGAGGTTTATTAGTCCCTGTGCAGAGACTCTGAAATAGCATCTTCATGGCTGTGCAGTGTAGCAAAGCATTCTTCCTGACATACCAACTTGCTCAAACTTGACTCAGGAGTCTTGGTACTGTTCCCTGTTTAAGAACATGGGCACATTTATAAGACCAAGCAGAACACCTACTCACAGCACGTAACAAAATTCATTTGTATTAAATTTTCACAATTTTTGAAAATACTGGAAAATATAGCACTTTAAATCATAAAGCATGTAATTTTCAAAAAGTATTGTTTATGTAGTGACACAGCAGCATAATGAGGAGAAGAGAGGAGGAGAAGAGAGGAGGAGAAGAGAGGAGGAGAAGAGAGGAGGAGAAGAGAGGAGGAAGCCACCAACTGGGAAAAAACTTCAAAATCAAGGAACTTTGGTATCTAATGCTCTAACAAAGTTCTTCAAACTTTTAGAAAGCTGGCCATCTCAAAGCTATACACAGTAGATCAATCCTTGGTCTGTGTGCTAACAATGATAACAATGAGCAACATGTTCAAATGGGGAGGAGGGGGGTTTGCACTCAAGTCCAGCTAGGTTAATGAAATTCATGACATGAAAAAGACCATACAAAATTATCTAGATAACTGTTTCCATGTTTGCCCAGCTAAGTAGCAAGACTTTTTTGACAAATTATGTAAAACCAATTACAAAATGTTTCAATTAAATATATTCCTTTTTACATGTACATGAATATACTTTTAGTTTTACAGAAGAAATTTGTTTTTCATTTTTAGTCATCTAACACTCCCAAGAAAAATATTACTTAACAAAAAAACCCCAAATATTAATACACAGAAGTACCAGTTTTACTGACTGAATTACCTAGCTTGCAAACTCTACACCTCCGTTTGAATGTTACATGATTCATTTCATGAAATACAGAAAATGTGTTACATTTTAAATTTATGATTACAGCAAAGAAAAGGAAAAAAATTTTAAGATAATTTCTATACCTGCTTAAAGCTGTGTTTGTATTCCTTGCAAGCAGTTTCAACTGTAAACTTTGTACTAAAAATGTTACAAAGTTTTGCACCATAGCCATTGCGCCCACCTGAAAAAACAACATATCGTAAGTTTTTTACAGCAGAACAATATTTGATATACAAAGAGTATGCCAATGAAGTAGAATGTTCCTATATAAGACAAAAGTTGGGCCACATGCCCCAGAGATGGAGTTTCACACTACCTCCAATCTGGTGCAACTGCTTCTGCCTCAAAAATGAGCAGTTTGCTCCCCCCGCCAAGGCCAGGATTCTCCCATTGCTTCTCTTATGTTGATCTACCAGTTGCTTGCTGAAAGGCAAGTGACCTCAACACCCTGATGCAGCTGAAAACTAGGTCACAATCAGATCCAAATCACTCTGCAACCACACCATAATACGGGCGAAACATACTGGGTAGGACAGAACAGAACTAACTTCCATTCATTATCTAAATTAGGGTTACTTCACATTTAGGATAATAATTCATATCCTAATTTATTAACTTTATTTTCCCCTTCATTTCAAGAGCATAAATGTTTAAAAGCTTGCATATGTTATAATTAAAATATGAAAATAGTTTTTTACTGAATAATGAGTACTGACATTAAAGACATAAATGTAAAATTCTCTGTAAACGTTGATATTAAAAGTGAGATTTTTTTTTAAAGTCATTTTACTTCCACAGAGAGCTGTAGTAATGGTGACTCAGTGATCATCTGTTATAAAACATAACCGAAAAAGAAAGAAGAGAAAGCATACTGAAAAGGAAACAACGGCTTAATTGAATAACACAAAGCATGTTAAATAGTCTTGCCTGTAACTTTTTTCTCATCATCATCGTAGTTGCTGGATGTTAGCAGCTGCCCAAAGATTAAAGCAGGTACGTATACTTTTTCTACTTTGTGTTCCACAACTGGTATTCCCTTTCCATTATTCCATATGCTGATAATGTTTGATTCCCTAAGAAATAGTGAAGACATTAAGCCAATTAATATAATCGTGAAGACAGACACGTGCACACATTTTACCCGTTTATATAACTACATAAAATACAATAAAAGACAATATTCTTACAATGGTTATTCACAGCTCTATTAATTTCAATTACAAAAAAGCACTTCTTTGTGCTTACTAGATGTCTTGGAAGAAGGAGCTGAATTGTCCGTACATGATGGTGTTTTGCACCATAAAAATAACCCCCAAAAATCTGTTTGAAGAGCTTCCACTATCTACATGATCTGCAACAAAATCCTGAAATTTAGTGACAGAATTACACTTAAGCTAGAGATGTAGCTTTTTTTAGGTTTCACTGAAGCCCACCCAGACACAGCCAAGTTATCATCTGTTTAAAACTGTTATTTCCCAGTTATGATAAACACTGTAACTTTATGCATCGATGCCAAAATCCATCAATATCTTGCATCATTAATACTTGTAGCTCATATAGAATTTTCATTTTGGAGTATTAGTTAGTTCAAAATCATGACAGGTTAGGCAGATTTATACTACCATTTCCTTCCTGCTCCATGATAAAAACAATTTGGTCCACAGAAACTGATAATGCACTCAAAATCTGCAGAAAAATGACTTTTCAGCATATTAATCCTAAAGATTAGGTGTGAAAATTAGGTCTCTAAAACATTTATTATTCAGTTAAAGATTACTGAAAAGGTACAGGAACCCAATCCACATTTATTTAACTACGGTACTTCTCATTAGGAAATACCTCTTTAAGTATTCAATTTCAAAAAACAGTGGTAATGACATATTTGCAACCTGCAGTTTCAGTGTGATATAGCTGACTAATTCAAACATAACCTTATCCTCATGCTAAAGGAGGTAACATAGAAGTTCAAGGGGTTCAAAATTATGTTACAAAACCTCAAGGTTGGAATTTATGATTTTTGAGTAACCTGGCTGGTTATAGATATATACTTCCAAGCTTTCATTTAATCATGATTTTTTTTATAATCTTCTGGTTTTAGTTTCACTCAATCAAACATTAATGAATGGTTTAGGAAAGCAAAATATTATAAATTCAGAATGGTAGTACTTACTGCTAGCTACTCTTAATTCACCTTTTCATCTTAAAACATGAAGCTAATGGAAATAATTCCAAAAATACTATTTTGTTTTTAAGAAGTCCAATTTCATCTAGTAAAGTCATTTGTAAAAATCTGAACCACAACAGAACTGGCAGGGAAAGTAAATGAAAGCATGCTTCTACTTACGGATCAATGGATATTTTAATACAAGTCATATTCTTGTCTCTCTGCTTATTGTCAGCAGCATTTACTATAAAACAAAGCAGCACAAATTAACACATTCTAGGAGCAATAATTAATTATTTGATCTGTAAAACTGATTATATACATATTCCACCACAAGTTACAATGGTCCAGGTATTTCTTAATCTGATATCTTTTTGAATATCCTGCATCTTACTACTGAGGCCTATAAATATGATCAAGTATCTGCAAGAAGGCATTTTTCAGCCTTCTTATAGTACTGACTCTATTTCTAGCAGTTAGATTACCTTAGAAATAAATATAGGAGTGTATTTTGTGAGCCTGTTCTCATAACTGTTCTTAACATACTGAGCGCTTCATCCTTCTGTTGCTGCACTTGTTTTGATATTTATTACACCATGTATGTTAAAAACCCTAGGAAATTATATGCACCACCAGATCAGCTTACACATACTTTTGCCTCTGAAACCCAATCCTGAAAAAGTCACATCCACTAAGGAGTGTTTTGATTGCATGAAAATTTATCACTGAAGAGCCTGTGATTCTTCTAACTAACAGTTATAAGTCAGTTCCTAAACAGTTTACACGGTTTAGGATCAAAAGAAGCATAACTGGAAGTTAACATTTGATCAGAAGTTAATTAAACTGCACTCCAATGTATATTAACTGCAAACAACAGAAATCATAAATGTGACTATGACCATTAACCATGAAAACACTTTACAATAATTTTCAGCACTCGTCACCCATGAAATATATCAAAATAAAACCCCAAAACACCAAAGGACATGAAGATAATTCATTAATCTATCTTAATAGATTATAAGGATCTCGATACAAGATCAGATATTTCAAGGTGCTTTTGCTAAAATCATTAAGTGCAGTTTCATTAAAAAGTATGCACAGCTACAATGTCCAATTTTCGTAGTGTTATTACACTGACCCCTAGCTCTCAAACCACACTCTGTGGAGCACTTATCAGTGCTACATAAAGAAGCAATAAGCCAGAGTACTATGATAATAATATGATAATGATCTTCCTTTTGAATGGGACAAGATGAAGTGACTCCCTCCTGTGACAAACCCGTAAATTTCATCTATGAAGCGGCATTCAGAAATGAAGTGACGAAATATTTTCATTCCTATATTTCTCAAATTAAGTAATGAGTAAAAAACAAAAATAAAAACCCCTTCTTTTCCACCTGGCCAAGATATAGTCTTTATTGCCTTCAAGACAGCAATGCTGTAAAGCATAGTGTTAGAGGTGTGGATAAGTGCTGAACCCAATGAAGGTCGTAACAAAATTTCCATTGACCTCAACAGAGCAAAATTTAGCTTATAATGTAGTCCCACCAGTCTTTACAACTTAACTTCGTAAAAACTGATTAGCCCAAGAATTCATGTCAATTAACCCAAAATATCAGTTCAGCAGACAGCACACTTCAGATGTTGCACAGTTCTGCTGCGGGCTAGTCTTCAATGTGTGCCTGTCATCAAGAAAATACCATAAACTAGTGAAGTCATAGTGACTCAGGGACTTACGACAGAATTTTCTAAAAATCATTTGTTTGTGCCTCAGTCACCGTGCTTTTAAATGGCAGTATGATATTTTTTCATTTTAAAACTGAAGTCTAGAAATCCGTGTAAGAATCACCATCACCACCACTATCATTCTGTACAGAAGGAGGTAGTTTTAATGATTCACGAGACAATGATCTAAGTTAACACTTGGACAACTTTCAGTTGACTACTTCTAGAAGAATAATCTTCTTTCAAATGTTACTTAAAACTGTGACCCTGATCAACTTTGCAGATTAAAAATCTTGCAACGATATTGATCATAAAGAATGATCTAGTTTGGACAGTCAGTAACAAATATTTACACTGTCTTACAAGTTCAAGGGAAAACACTCTTCCCTCTTTAAACTGTTCTGTAATGCACTAAAATTTTCATGCACTACAGTTTGGTAGCACTCTAAGTCTGTGACTTAAACTTAGATACAAATTAATGAGCTTTGAGAGCTCTCAGAAAAACATGTACTCCATAATGCTAAAGCAATATGATTGTTAAAAATACTTACCAAGGATTTCATCAAAGATCTTGTACAAGCCTGGAACAAAGGTAACTTCTCTGCAATTCATTCCTACATCTTCATCATAAACCCACATTAACTACATGTAAAAAAAAAAAAAAATTACTTGTCTTGATAAACCATCTATGATTCTATAAGATCTACTTACTTGCTCTCATGAGACAAATGCAGAAGCACAAGTTTGGCAAAAATTACAACTGTACCCACAAACACTTCTGTAATGAAAATCCATTATTTTCTGCTTGGTGGGGAACACCCACAGTATAGACAGTAAAGCTCAAAGCAATTTGCAACTTCATAAAAACAGCTGAAAAAAGTGCAAATGGGAGGCTTAAATTCTCTGTTCTCTACATAAACAGACCAAAGCATTTTTGGACCTAGACCTACTTAAAAATATGTATGTGTGTATATATTTATGTGCATATAGGCATGTTTGTAAACACACACATATACACACATAATTATGTGTTTACACACATGGGTGTGTGTTTGTGTTTTGACTGAACTTCAACATTTTCTGACCATGTTTTTTCAAGTGAACCAAGCACCACTTTAAAAAGTCTTCTCTTGACCCCTTCCTACACATGCATATATAAACATGACCACAGTTTTTAGCATGATAATTCAGGATACTCAGAAAAGTAGAGATTTGACTATTTATTAAGCAGAACAGTCACTTCCTCATTAAAACAACAAAATTATTAAGACTGTAAACTTAGTGACACTTACCTGAGTTAATGGTTCAACTGACCCAATATAGGTATCTGGACGGAGGAGGATGTGCTCAAGCTGAGTCTTTTTCTGGTAAACCCTCTCAACAGACATCTTCTTTGAAGTGTCATTTTTATTAATGCTTTCTGAGTCTTCCTTTTTTGAAGCATTGATCTGATTATCAAATAATGTCTAAAAAAAGAAAAAGACACCAACAACCAACCTCATTCATTCACTCTGTCACTCTCAAGATATAAACAAAACTTGACAGAGATTTAAATTACAATCAAAACTTGTCATGTAATTTAAATGTTAAGTTTTCAGAGGTATTCAGATCAAGCTATCCTCTCAATAGAAAAAATTCAACAGATTATGTAACAGTTTCTTAACAAATTGTCACATATTCAAACCTTAGTGATTTACTAAGCATGATAAACCAAAATAAGGAAACAACAGTGTATTACAAAAGACACCCACTTCCTCAAATTAAGTATTTCTAACACTTATTTTATGCTTACACATTTGAATCCAAACCACTGAATACTATTCTGAATAATTACAGTAAAACTACTCTTTTACATTTTAGTTTGGACAATTCATTCAGTGGAACTTAAGAAACACTGTAATGCCCCTCCTATGGCTTCTCAATTACTATAATTATCTATTTAACTGAAGTAATTAAACCTGATACAATCCCAGTTTAGAATATTTTATGATGAAATAAGCCAAGGACTGTAAGAAAAAAAAAAAATATAATCACATAGGCTAATGTCAGAATTTAAACAGAGTTCAAGCCTAATGTAGCTGGAGATGATGAAAAATGTCTCGATTGGAAGAGCAGTATTAGAGAAAATTAATCCACTTTTGGCAGAGAGGATACAAGGATTTGGTGCATCTTTCATCAAATTTTTACTGACAAATACCTCCTTCCCATTGAACTAAAACTACACAAAAGGAAAACTTAAAATCTCTCAGAGCAACCAAATGTAGAAAAGCCCCATTCTGAGACACTAAGCATGTATCTACAAAGAAAATAGGTATGACATTTTAGAGCATACATTCTTACCTGTAAAATTGGAATTATCTTAAAAATACCAATAAACATAACTTGAACTCACATGATTTGTCTGGCTAGCAGACATAACAGAAAAAAAATTTGTCACCACCTGCCTAATACCTGAAATAGCCGCCGCCTCTTACAGGGTGTTTACTAACTTTGAAGCAGGTGTTACATGACCAGTAAAAACCATCAACAGACAAATAACAAGGACAAAACCCACTTGCCACTCAGGTAAATATTTTACTCCCATTTAGCTGTTCCCAGTAAATCTCTGTATAAAGCAAATAAACTCCAACTCTGGATTAACCAATCACCGTATAAATTTCTCAGACACAAGAAAGTATCACCAGTTGTCTCTCAACCTAGCCTTTGTTGCAGCCTCAGACAGCACTGAAAGCAAAGGATAGGAAAGCCCTCAAGCACATAGGAACAAGGAACAAAAGAATACTGAACTTGCCCAAACAACTTCAGCAGATTCAAAGAGGCCAAACACTAACCTATATCATACAATTAACAAGGACAATTCTCCCCATATTAATCCAATCTGTCTTCTCCAGCTTCTACTATTTCAGCTTTGATACTGTTTTTTTCTTTTGTCCTAGCAGGCACAGGAATAAAGCATTTCATTCTGTTCAGAACAAGGGAAATTACATCTCTCTCCCAGATTTAGAGATCACATTTTTCTAGTTTACTTACAGAAATGCATACAGTATGAAACACATACTTCCAAGAACCTTTGAGACAAGTAGACTATGTGCGTCAGTGATGACAATAGCCTGAGTATTGTAGCCAATTGTTTGACCCTGAGTAAAACTGAAGAGGCCAAATGAGAATCAAATATTCTCTACTATCCAGCCCTGCAACTGACAGCATCTAAAATAAGAGGAGGAAAGAACCCAGGGGACCCCCCAATACTTGCACCAGGATTGCCTATAGCAGAGTTGGAACTGCAACGCTAACTCTCATGACTTTTCTTCCGGAGCACATCACATCTCCCACCAAACAGGGAGGTTGCAAAATCTCACGCGTGCATGATTACCATGTTTTGGTATCCAAGTTAATTTAGCCTCCACACTGTCACTTGTTCTTAAACTTTGACAACCCCACCACCCCCACCCTAAAAAGATTAGCCATGGATCCACTAAGCAAGCAGAAAACAAACAGGATTTTGCAAATAGATACATTAAACTGATGTATGGAAGAGAAGGAAGGAGAATTGTTACTTAAAGAAGTATGGTCAATAGTTGCAACATAAATTTTATTTCATTGAAGTAGTTATGTGAATGATGTCCAGGCTTCCACTGAGCTTTACTGCATGTGTATATAAATATTTTTTTCCACATCTTTCTGACCTTACTGGCTTTATTTTATGATCATCTTTGACATCATACCTCATAGGAGTCACCCTTAGTTCACTTAATGGTTCCATAGCTTTGTTAGCACTGTTTTACTATGTTCCCTTGTTCTATAGGGACCAGCGATTAGCAGGAAAAGAAAATAACATTTCTATATTTCTTGGATGAAGTAGAAGTAAGTGTTGAAAGAAGGGAAGAGAGAAAATGCAAGTCATATAGAAAGGAAATTAATTACAGGTGTAAAGACCACCAGAACCTTGTTCAATCATCTTCTCTTCTATTTGCTCCCAATTCTTAGGCTTCAAGAGATTTTTACAGTGGGCAAAGTACATGACAGGCAGTTATCACATGCCAATTTTTCAGTTGTCATGTATATGAGTATTGTATTCTTATTGTTCTGAGACAGCTTTCTAAAAATACTTCTACTCGTACAGCATCTGAGGACTAGGGTCTAACTATGCATCACAACTTATTAACACATTAACACAGAATAAGAACTCAAATCTTAGCCTAATAAGTTTAGGCTATGACTTTCCTATCTCCAATAGGTCTACTTGTCCCACCACATGTTTCCAGAAGTCAGTAGATTACAAAAAGTCCATTTTATTGTGACCGAGTAACTCTAGATTGTGAAAAATTACTACAGAATAGAATTATTGGGAAAGGATTCCTACAAGACATTGCCTTTAATACAACACTAGGAAATGCATTTCTGTTTTCTAGTGAAAGTCTTAAAAAAAAAAAAAAAACACACCAAAAAAACAGTGTGAGAAAACTCATTTCAGCAGCAGAGAGAAATGACCGGTAAACCTTTCAAGTCAGTAGTTAACAGTGATTCACAGAGATCTAAGTATCTTCTGTTTAAGGTAACCCTTCACACCAGGGAAGCCAACACATCCTCAAGAAAGTCAAGATGGGTTAACAGATGAGATGGTTAACAATTGCTGGTGTTATTAGGGAAGAGGTTTTCACCTTCTTTTTACAGACAGTGGTTCTGCCTTAGATCCCTGGTGTGGATCACCTTAGACATACAGGCTCAAGATGAAAAACATTAAACTTGTGCACATAGTGAGAGATCCAGGCTATCAGAAGCAAGACAGCTCTAAGACTAGAAGCAATATCACAGAAAGAGTTTCTGCCTTCACCTCAACTGACAAATTTTTGCTGCTTTCCGGACCAAGCTACAATCTCTCCACTGTGCTGCACACTCTGCAGCTGTGTGGTATTGCTATGCTGAATGTCTCTGCATCATACTCCACTGAATAATGCGGACATTCCATAAGAAAGCCTATACCTTCAGTGAAAACCCTCCACAAACTGCTGGTTACATTTCAGTAGCCTGCAGAACATAAAGGAAGATGTTGAAGGTGAGATGGACAACATCTTAAGGACAAAGGTACAGAAATGAAGCTCACTTTTAGAAATACTTACACAAAATAATTATAACAAAAGTAACTACCTTCTCATCAACCCAAAATGATAAAGACTGTTTCAGTTTGTTTTGTCATTTTTTTTCGTGACAAAACTTTGCAATATCAGCATGAAGTAACCGTTAATTGTGAATGAAGAAGAATAATGCTCTTCAGGAAGCAAACAACGCACACCATAGAAATCCCCAGCTCTCCTGAAGAGAAGCTGCAGGGTAGAGTTCATAGACTATTCTTCAGAGAAGATTGTGCTGCAAATCAAAGCTTGTGCTTGAACTAACTTATTAGCGATGGATAAGAATTCCAACTTCTTAAATCAATGCACACAAGTTTAAGAATAATAAGGCCAGGTAAACTGAAACTGAAAAAAAAGCCATAGGTACAACTATTAGCAGTATGGAGGAGTATTAGAGGAACAGACTATCTAGGAAAATTAACATTCACTATCTTCTTGTGAAGGATGCCTTCACAGAAAATATGGTTGGTCTAAACACATGTTTTGTGTTGGTTAATTACATATCAATGAAATGTCATAGTTTTGATATTC
>NW_010554071.1:0-2118 GCF_000687285.1 Phaethon lepturus | reverse complement strand
AAAAAAAAAAAAGCTTGTTTGAAGATGAATATCAAAAAAGTTGGTAAACTTATGAAAAAGGATAATAGATCATGGTTACATGTCAGAGTAGGATACTGGGTGCCACCACGGAGGAGGTGTCTTTCAATCCTACTTTTTAATTATTTGCAAAGTATTTATTGGCCTATAATAGTCTCACCTTACTGGTGTCTCAGTCAGGGACAGTGCCTGAGCATCAGTACCCAAAAAGTAACAGATTTTGGCACTGGAACGGCACAGCCAAAACAGGGGCAGGCTGTAAATCCTAAAGCCGACTCCTAAACTTTTATGTACTTCCTCGTCCCAGCCGTGGCTCGGAAGGAGTGCAAAGAAGCCTTATTCACCTCCCGCCTGTGGCAAGCTGAAGAGGTACCATCCTCATTAGGGACCTCCAAGGGAAGGCGACCGGCCTGGCTGAATAGGGAGATTTTGCTGGGACTCAGGAGAAAAAAGAGAGTTTTATCACCTCTGGAAGAAAGGGAGGTGTGAGAGACACCACAGATCCATGGTGGTGACTTTCCTTGCAGCTCTATCCCGAATGCTTGCTTGATTTCTGTCCTTTTATTCCACTCTGTCCTATCGCTATTAGTTTTTAACTTTTAATTATCACTACTAATTTTTTTTATTTTATTTTTGATAATAAAAATTGGTTTGGGTATACGGCATTTGACCTTGTTTGTGTCTTAATCTTGCTCTTGGGATCATATCGAAACCTTCTCTGACGTTGGATCAGGACATTTAAATTGGCGTCACGGACAGGATCCCTTCAGTCAAGAGTGCCATATTTCCCAAATAAGTGAGACCTCTCAGGAAAGAAAGGGGGGCAGGTCTGTGTTTGAAACTGACGTGCTGCCTTCCTGAGATGACCGCTTCCCCGCTTTATTTCTCTGTCCTTGACTACGTGAGATCTCTCAGGAAAGTAAGGGGTGTGGGTCTGTGTTTGAAACTTAGGTGCTACCTTCCTGAGACGACTGCTTCCCTACCTTAAATAGGATGAGTGACCTTAAAACTGCCCCTTAGAAGAACCAAGCTGGCTTTCTTTTCTTTTTCAGGTGGAGGTTCTGAAGCCAGCCAGAAGAAATACATGAAATTGTTGACTGGTTGTGTAGTTTTGTTGGTGATTGCTTTGTTAGTGTTCATAGGGTGTCTGATATACTATTGTAAACAATGTTTTGGTCAACCATTATCAGAGGTCTTGCTCTCCACTCCTTAACTCACAGTGGCAAAATGAATTCATTGTTTTAGGTCAACAAGTACCTGATGCTTTCAACCTTACTGATTGTTGGGTATATGGTGGACCCTTGGATTTAGATAGTTGGCCATGGACTTCCATTCCCCTGTCTCCTGAATGGCTGGTGAGTAATTATAGTGAAGTCAAGAATGACTGGGATGAAGATAGCCCACTGCCCTGGCCCATACGATTCCCAACTGAGGGTGAATACTGTCCGAATCGAACACAGAAGGGTGGTGTTTTTGTAGGAAATAGCAAATGCAACTGGACCTATACATATGGAAACCATTGCCTCATTGCTGGCTGTAAGTCTATCAATTGTTCACAATCTGGAAATAGGTCACAATATCGTGTATTGTTTAACTCTATGGATGAATCTTTTTTACCTCATTGGCTGGGCTGGGCTTGGGTAAATCAAATAGGGCACGGGAAACAATTTTCTAACTTATGGTCCAACACTAACCAATCTGATAGCCATTTGAATGTTACTTGTTTTTGGCGCCTTGATTTCGGTGCCTGGGATTGTAAATTTATGGATAAGGTGTATTCTTGGCTCCCTGACGGAAGTCAAATTTGGTGGTCAGTTATTGACAGAAATAGCAAAAGGTGTTGAGGATACACAGGCCAATTGCCAACTGGCGAACACTCTGCTGGGGTGGTGAAGGGGAGGTCAAAACACGTGTGCACAGGTTGTTGGTAAATGGTCCGTCAGACCATCCTTTAGGAGTAGAAAATATCACAAAAGCCCCACAGGCCTGTTTGAAAATGACGCCTGGGCATTGAAAGGTCACTATTGGATCTGTGGACATTATGCATACAAGCAATTGCCTAAAAATTAGACTGGGGCATGTTATGTGGGGCTAATTCGC
>NW_010554070.1:10971-11232 GCF_000687285.1 Phaethon lepturus | reverse complement strand
ATTTATAACACAATTTAAATTCTTTTTTCCCTTAGAAAAAACAAACAAAAAAAAGCCACACACCCCCAAATGTCTGTCAATAAAATGGCTGAGGTTTTACCTTTCCCCACCCAATACCACATTCCTACATAGCACCAAAAAAGTCAAGCCCCCAAACACAAAATAACAGGTTTAAAAAAATATATATATATAGTAGAATCAAACATTACACAAATTGCAACGCTTCAATTGCTTTCTTTTTAAACCCTATAATAACTTCAA
>NW_010554070.1:0-10922 GCF_000687285.1 Phaethon lepturus | reverse complement strand
CTCTTCTGAGGTCAGACAAAAATAAGTCCTAAGGCAGCTTATTTGCCATATTTAGGATAGTCAAACCAGAGCAATGACAGACATCTGGCTATGATTCCTTCTGGAATTTTGACTATTTCTTCCCAGCCAGGGAAGAAAAACACTGAGCTGACTAACACAGCATCGCGATTCCTTCAGCACAGTGCTTAATAGGATTCAGAAGCAGCCTGTCCTCCCACTTCCCACATATTTAAGCTGTTAATACTTTTACAGCACAGAAGGGAAAGAAGCCTTTATGAAAGGAAGGTCTAAGCAGGCAAAGGGAGAGCAAGGGAGAGGCAGGGGGGGCGCTGGCGTCGGGAGGGTGCGCCAGCTGGCGGCAGGCTGCCCGTCCTGCCGGAGGAGCCGCAGCGCCCAAACGCCGGCGATGCGCTGGTGGTTCGCCATGGCCCGCAGCAAGGACAGCCTCACGCGCTCCATTTCTAACAGACGCGTATTTCATACCTAAAACTGCCTAATAACAGCATTTTAAGCTGCATAATTTCTGCTTCGGCCCCAACAAAGTTCTTAGGGGTGCTAACGTTGCCGTAAGAAGTTACTGATAAGCAGCATTTTTCACTGTGCACGAGCTGAAAACACTCTCTCCAAACCAGGGGAAGTCACGAGGCACATACAAGCTGTCAGATTGCTTCCGCGGCCACCCCAAAAACCTCCCGCGGTCCCAGCCCAGCTCCTGATTTCAGGGCCCCCGACCACAGCAAGTCACAGCCGTGGGCTCCGATGGCTGGTCAGAAACAACGGGCATCTGAAGCAGCGCCAATTTCATGACATCTTTTCAATTATACGGATGTCTTTTAATAATGCAATTTTAAAATTTAAATAAACCAAGGAAGAGTCATAGAGGTGGCCAGCAAGGACACTATCACTAACGGACAGAATAATCATCATGTAGCTGTTTTCAACTTAGTGTAGAATAAAGCCACTTAAATTTTGTAGTAATACAACAGTAAGTATTAAAACAACAGTAAGTTTCAAAGGGTAGATCAGTAAGCTCCAAAAGAGACATGAGCAGTGAGAAGACAATACCTAATAAGAAAATAGCGGGGGGGGAAGTGTAATCTTATTTGGCTAGCCTGGTCTTATGAACAGCAGAGTCAAGCGTTTCCCTCCCAGGCAGGAGACGGACACATCGCACAGCGCCGCAGGTATGCGGAACACACTCCATCTTTCACGTACTTGGTAAGAAAATGAGAAAAGATACAATCACCTTCAAGAAACTGAGTCATGCACAAGGAAACAACAGGCCTGGTAGAAATACAGAAAATAGGAAAAATCCCAACAAAACAAAAAAGCATTTTCCTAAGGCCCAGATTCATGCTCCAAGGCATGAGAACGCTTGTACTAACCTGGCCCACAGAGAAAGCCTTAAACAATACTGAACTTCGGAGTACGGTGGGACTGCAGGACAAAACCGAAATCCCAGCACAAGTTAGTTGAAATCTAAGGCAAATTCAAACCAACATAAAGCTAACTCATACTACTAACATGTTTTATTGAGAAGCAAGTTACTTCATTATAATTAAAAAAAGAGAGAACAGACTTCTGTGCTCAAAACAGCCCAACGAAGAACAGCACGAAAGAAAAAATACTAGTTTTCCCAGTGAGTAAAACAGGCAGGCAGACCCACCTGGTTTTGCTAAGCACTAAGAACCGTGCTACGGTTTTAGGATGGCTGTTACAGTTCGACAGAATTCATTCTCCAGTAGGTGAAAATAGAGGAAAATTCAGCTATAATATAACATGTAAGTATTTCTCACTCCCAAGTTTTATTTTACATTCAAACAGGAGGAGAAGAGGAAGTACACACAATTGAAGAGGTGCCAAGCTCTCCCCAAACAGAGTTTGGTAAACTTGAAGCATAATAATCTAAAGTTCTTTTTCCAGGACACTTCCTCATAGCATAGAGCGTAATTCAAATAAGCAAGCAAGCACATGTATTTCCTACATAAGGAACAACACATAGACCAAATGTTAAACGTCACATTATGGCAGCAATGCTATTAAATGTCTTATAAGCTAGTGCAAAGAGAAAACTGTGCCAGAGAGGCAGACCTTACAGTCTGCCTGTCTACAGATCCCCCAGAAAAGTACTGCATCAGAGAAAGCAGCTGGAAGATGCGCAAGTCTGATTCCTTTCTTGTTGACTAAACCTGCTATTTCACTTACCGGGATTCTAAGACAGCACCAGACTCTCACCTACCTTTGGTACCACTCCTCTTCCAACTACGCCATGCAAAAAGACCCCTTGTTTCCCCTAACCCAGACGCACACACTGTACTCTAGGTCTTCAACAGCTGTAGGTCTCTCACTGTAATACACTCCTCTTCCAACTCTACCACAAATCAAGGCAAAAGCCTTCAGCAAGTATAGGTCACAACTTCCTACACCCTGAATTCCTATAGCCCAAGCTGTCCTTTGTTGCAGTGCATTTTATTGCCTTCCATAAACAGCAGCAGACAAGTATAATTTCACCAAGTGGTCACCTTGGAAAATTAAACCCAGCCCAGGCCCTTCTACTTAAGAGTCTGCCATATTTTTATGCGGATCAAAGGCCTACAAGTTTAATCTCTTAAGAAAATCAGGAAAGCTGGCAGAACTTCTATTTTAAAACTCTGAAGTGTGCCCAGCGTCTGAATTAAATTGAATTTTCTGATCATTCATGTAGTAGTCTGGAAAACCACCCATTTGGACTGACTTAGCTTGGAGGGAAGAGGACAGGTACATGATATGGCACATGCAAGACTTGAACTGACTAAACAAGCTGGCCGTACAAAGGGGAAAAAACCCACAACTCAGGAAAATAATTAATATTCAAGCCTAGCTTTGGATGCATATATTTCATTCTCTTTTCTCTTTTGGGAGGCGAAGGAGAAACCATAAATACAGAATTTTCAATTTTCTAAACACTGGAAAACATTTCAGCATTTCTCCATCCCCTAACATTGAAAACAGACTCCCCAGGGAGGGGCTCCGCCCCAGCGTACTTTAAAGAATAGCTCCCTCTTACTGATTAATGAAACCCATAGTTCGAAAGAAAATCTTACAGTACAGATGGTAAGAGTGGATAGAGACAACGGATTTTAGACAAAAGGCAGTGGATTGCAGCTGTACTGAAATTTTAACACACTGTTCTAGATACAACAATAACATGAAGGAAAGACTCTCTTGCTTTTTTGTTCTCATCCCATCCATTATGCCACTTTGTCAGTGTCTTTCCTTGCTCTTTGGCAAGTTAAAACACCCAAGTGATGGAGAAGAGCTACCAAATGAGAGTATCCACCAACATCTGCCAGGAGATAAGCAAGTGTTTCAAATGCATCTTGGAGAAAGAAGGGGATAACAAGGAAAAGCTGCATAGATTAAATCACTACTGTGGCTACTCTGTTTATCCCATACAGTTAAAATTGCTGATGTGGCTCATTTTAGGCGGCTTCACAAGTGAGGAAGAAAACAGGGCTCCTCCGTCAGCTTCCCAACCGTGCCGCAAAGGGAAGGTCCCTCTCCAGAAGCTGACCACCATGCCTAGTCAGTCTCTTCCACCGACACACCACTTTTCTCAGTAAAAAAGTTATTTGCTATAGTTCTTAAAGACAGAAGGGAAAATTATTTGAAGAGGAGGAAAAAACACCTTTTGTCATAAGCTACATCTCCATTAGAAGGGCAGTGCCAACAGCACCTCTGAGAAAGGCCTCACTACACTGAAAAATCATTGCTGACCCGAATCAATAAACACAAACCCCATGAAGCAGGTAATGAAGACACCACCACCTCCCATTTCCACAACCAGTGAAAAAAATTGCAAAAGCAAAGAGGAGCAGGCAACCAAACACGGCAATCAGAGCTTCAATCCCTCTAGGACAACTGCTTAGTCATGAATTTCTCTCTTTGCTTTTTTAAAAAAAAAAAAAAAAAGTAGTGTGCTATAGGCCACACCATCTATTCAGCAAATGTGGCTGACTTTTCCCAATTCTTGCCCTCAATCCCCAAGTAAAAAATTTCAATTTTCCATCAGAAACAGCAGTCAGCAGTTACTGCTATCCAACCAGTCCACCGAACAAATTAGGAGGCAGAGGGTTACAATTTAATACCTCATTCCTGTTTGCTATCATTTGCTACCACATTTAGACAAAAATGAAAGGCCATGTAGGCGCTGTATTAGTAGGACTGTAATGCTACACTTGCTGACTATGGACCTTTATGCGCTCGATGCTCTACATATGAACAAAGGATGACCCCTTCTCATCACCGCTTACAACATCAGGCAAAAGTTTCTAAGTTGTTTAGTTCCAACTGACCTCGTAAAAAGAATAGTATGATATTAACTACGGCCTCAGCTCGCTAGGTGCCCAAATTCAGATGTTTCTGTGGATGTCGTAATCAGAGAGAGCTTTCGAGGTAAAAAGAAAAAAATAAGACAGTTCCTAATTACATGAAACCTCTGGTCATGATGGGAAAAAACAGCAGCAGCAGCAAAGGTACTGCATTGTTGCCCAGTTAGGGGATGGAGCCAAGGATCTTCTTGCAGGGGACTACAGGTAGGGCCCTGAAGGAAACTGAAAGCAGAGATAAGCAATCTACCTTTGAAGCTACAAAGAGAGGGAGCCCGTGGAGCAATGCAAAAAATGGTCAGCTGCTAGGACCAACGACCCATCAGGTTGACTCTTACTGCAACATGCGAAATGGGTACGTATGCAGCAAGGCTGGAGAGGCTAAAGTCAACGAGAAGGTGATGACAACAATGAAGGTGTGAAATTAGGTGGTCCTGGGTGGGATGAGTTTTAGCTGTTTAGTTAAACAGTACCATCCCATAGATTGTACGGCACACCTGCAGGAGATGGCCCGCTAAAGTAAATGAAAGAATCGGAGGTGAATAGAAACTACATTATTAGTCAGACAGGTGAGACTGGAGTATGACTCACAGCGGTCAAAAAAATTGTGTTGAGTGAGGAGTTCATGTTTTTTACATGAGAAGCTTGATGTTGACACATAAATATCCAAACCAAGTTTCATCAGGCAATGGCTGACTTTCTTTGGGGTCGAGAGACAGTCAAGAGTTGAGACACCATAAAGAACTGAGCCACAGCTGAATTTGTGTTTGGTGGAAAGACTAACAATGAAGTGCTGTAGGATAAGACAAGGGGTTAAGGATGGAGCTAAACTGGACCTGCAATGGAAGCTACAGAGCAATGAAGATAATTGGAAGGATATACAGTCAAGACTGTTCCAGCAGGCGAAGGAGAACCAGGTCAAGAGAGTTTCAAAAAACAAGGTATTGTGGAAATAGTGAACCGTGTCGAGCGCAGATGAGAACCACAGGGAACCAAGGGAGAGTGCTCAGAGGTTAGAGAGCAGCAGAGAAGCTCACGTAGAGCTCCAGGACAGGACCGCAAGGCCACCCAAGCATCAGAAAGTCTGAAAGTGAAAAAGGATTCTGAGGTTGTCCGAGAGGCAAGCACAGTCAAAGGATTTCCCTTCAGCAGTAGATCAAAGTCAGTAAGGCAAGCTTTGACTGTGTCAGAAAGAGCCACGTAAGAGTTACAAAGAAAGATGAAGAGGGTAAGGTTACTGAGGGAAGTGGATAATATGCATGAAAAGTGCAGACAGAGTTGGTACAAATACAATGAGGAAGAGAAGGAAAGTATCTATGCTAAAATACAGAAGATTTGTAGTCACTGACTTCATGTAATAAAGCAGCAACTAGGAGTTACAAATTTTCTTGATTTTAACAGCTTATGGTAGACTTGCAATGATTTTCAAAATTACACAGTTGGGGGGTAGTTTTTTGGTGGTTTTTTTTTTCTGTTTTTAGAATCAAAACACAAAAGCACTGATATCTACACAAACTTGGAAAAAAAAAAAATCAGACTTCATGTTTGAGAGTTGAAGAGCTGGACAGCAATGTGTAGAAGACATCCCCAAAAGCCACTACTTCTTTAGAGCTCCACAGACATGTTTTTCACTCTATTTGGAAAAACCTGTTTAAGTCTACGCAACAAACTAAGGCTACAAGTACTTAATTACAAAAGTCAGTTTGATACTAATGTAGCATATCCGATAGCCAAGTACCTTCACTAGGACAGAGCTGTTTTCTAACAACTAATTTTAGCTTGCCTAAAGATCTAAGTCTGAGGTTAATGCTGAGAATGAAACAAGAATTTGAAGAACAAAAATTTTTGATTGTTTAAAAACAGAACCATCCCAATTTGAGCCCGGTTTGTATTTCTTAAGGCAGATTTCGCCTACTGCTAAGCATTCATACTTTTAAATACAAATTTTCAGAAACATTGCTACCCCTCTGATGCCTCCCTCTCAAAGTGTGGCAACAAGCAAAATCTTTCAAATAGGAGCAAGTTTACTTGAAGAGGATATAAACCATTAAAATAATTAATAAAAAGTAGTAACTAAAAAAAAAAGCCCTCCTGCTCTCCCAACTGCCAAATCAACATAGCTGCATGTGGCTCAGGAAGCAAGAAGTTTGGCAGAAGATAGTTGGTGTTCCCCCAAAACAAATAACAGTTAAAACTTCTTGTTACAGTATGTGCTTGTATTTAAAGTCTGTTTAAAACACATAACATCTATTATACTTTGAAGATCTTAAAAAGAAAGATGTGCTACTCATTTAACTACTTCTAAGCAGGTAAAATCCCTTTATTCAGATATTGCCTCAAAATGTCCCAGCTCTGTACAGCAGCACATCCTGTAAGCTTTACATTGTTGGAGGCCAAGTGTACTTGAAACCAGGTTTAAACCTCTCTTACCTCAATGTCGAGTACTTCCACCGTGTTGTCCAACATCTTTATTTTGATTGGTAGGTCCCGCTCGTGCGCTTTGGCAGGCAATGATGCCATTGCAGTAGAGAGGTTCTGTCCCGGCTCCAAGGTACTCACTCCCGTGGTCTTCTGGGCACCCAAACGAGAGCCAGGAGTCTGCAGGACTCTGTATGTTCCTTCTATCTCTCCCATCTTTCAACAGCGAGCAGAATCTAAAGAAACCTGGAAGAAGAGGATTACAGCCTGAAAGATAGTTTTCCACAGATATCCCATAGGAAAATACTACCCACTGAAGCACAATCACACACAAAGCCCTTATTTAATGCTCTTCATCACATTATCAAAACCAATAATAAAGTTGGTGAAACTCTGGTCAAAAATACAGCTGCTGGGAAGAAAATTAAGTGGCAAAAAAAGCCTATTCCAAAACATGGTTAGGAAATAGGATACTCAAACCTGTGCCCTCTGCACTCCTTACACACTAATTTCTGATTAACTTTTTCTGCCTATTTAGCTCCCTAATCCAGGTGGCCACAAGCAGCACGAGCGCTGCTGACAGCACAAGAAAAGCCACCTGGAGCAGGCAGTGAAGGGTAAGGCAGGACTCTGCCTTCCGCTGGCACCTAGCCGTCCCATTGACTTTGCTACAACGTCAGACCGCACCCCGAGATAACAGGAACAATTAACTTTCTTCATCCCTCAAAATGATGACTCAGGCAAAAACATAACTACTCCAACCAATGCTGGCAGCTCAGAGCCTTCGTAACACAGATTTCTGCCGCAGATAACAGTTCTTTACCTTATTAGCAAACCTGCGCTGTACCCAGATTAAGTCAGTGGGCAAAAATCTCACAGAAACATACGCTAGTTCAAGTAGGTGGATTCCTACATCATGATCCTTAATTTCATGCTTGGTGACAGTTGTTGCAGAGCAAATGTTTAATTTGACACGGGGAAAAAACCTGCGTGCCTCTCCCCGGCTCTCCCGCATCACCGGAGCAGCGGCAATGGTCGCAGGGGGATTGCAGCGGGGTCCGTGTGCATGTGAGGCACGTGTACGCAGGATGCAACGCCCAACAAAGCCACTGCCCCCCGCTCACAGCTCACACGAAGTATTTGGCAGCAACATGCAAGGCGCTCGGTAGAAGGGCACGGGGAAACCGATAGGCTCCTCAGTGCTTTTGGTCGCATTTCCCAAATACCACACTTCGTCTGAACAATTGAAAGCATGCGGACACTGACGTTGGGACAGCCTTCGCATGGCCACCACACTACAAAAAGTCAATGAAATGTTAATTATTGTTTTGTAATAAATGTGTTTTGTCTAAAAAGGAGAGAGGCAGATCATGAAAACATTCCTTTGTCCCTCTATGCTTTGAGTAGGTAGGCAGCCCGCTCTGTGGATTTAAATGGAACCAGCCTTACACGTCATTAAAAATTAGTGAGGGAGTTTAGGTTTTAATCCCTGCACACAGTGAGATTTGACTGGTTTCCAGACCAGTGAGTTTCAAAGTTACATTTTTTTTTCTTTTACACTTGCAGACCCCTGTACAGATAAACTTGTCACAGGGGAGGAGACAGATGCCTCCTACCTATATGCGCTTACCACAAGGCTTGTTTGGCTTAGCGGTCTCTCAGAGCCCTTGCAAGCACAGCTTGAGACCACCACAGAAACCTCCAGCCTCCCGGCTGGTGACACACACGACAAGAAAGTGTAAGAAAGATGATCTCAACCTTAAAAGTGTGCATACGCTGCCTAGTGCCCAACCTATCAGTTTTAGAAACTTTCTGTTAATGTGTCACCTTTCTCAGACTGTTTTGTGCATATCCTTTCACCAAACTTCCCAGTTTGTGTGGCTACACAGCCAAGGAGAAAAAAATTTTAGGTCACAAATTTTAAGCCACCACAACAGCAAAAATCAGCAGGGACAGTTGCCCAGGTTACACTTCTTACTGCTCATCTGAAGAGAAACCATAGCTCGGCATTGTCCATATCCCTTTGATGCTGTGTCTCTTACAACTTAACCGTATGGTAAGATTGTGTTACTGCCATTCTGAAGCTTACAAGCAACAGAAGTTGCCCAGAATCAGTTATACTCCCCATGAGGCTATTTATTAGACAACCACTCTTAAAATTAGCACTCCATGAATACATGCATCCCATTCTGAATAAACAGCTACTGGAAGGGACGGACACTGCAGTTACTCAAAATGAAAAAAAATGTGAACAGTGACAGCCAAGGCAGGGAGGAGCCCCATGGCAGAGATGCTTCAGCAGCCTCCCCTCCAGCTGAAGCCAGCCAGTTCCCAAAGGCAAGGCAGGCAGCCCACCCCACCCTGGGTACTTTTACTAGCTTTGGTTACCAGCCAGGAGAGACCAAAGTCATGTCAAACAGAAACGGCAGATGTCAAAGTCCTTCCTCACAGGTGTTAACAGGAAAAGGGAACTCAATGGGGCTTGGCCTCGCATCTTGCTGATGACACATTCCTAAAAATATTTACCACTAGACTAGTCGCCAGCCAGCATGTGTTCAGATTTTTTAAGGTCTAACAAGCACCTAGGCAGAAAACACAATGCGCAGAAGCAAGCCACATTTCACTTGAAAAGCAGTGCCCTGCCCATCTTGTGGCAGTTATGAGCATCTCTCCACGACACATCCAGAGCCCTCCCAGTGCATGTTACTAATGCCATTACAATTATTAAAAATCCCCAAATAGCCTAGCCTGCTCCAACTGCCTCAAAAAAACAAAAGTCTGAGGAGTATTAACCATGCCAAGCACTATTTCCAGTTTCACCACCGGTTACAGTTACATATCATGTTTTATGTAAGCTGACGACATATGACATTTCTTAACAAAAAGCATTGTGTCATGATTTAGGAAACATTTCAGCTAAAGGGGCTGTCTAAATGAAAGGTGGAGGAAAACGAAAGAGCAAAGCCCAAGACAGGCTACAAAGCACCAGACGGAAAGAGAGGCTCTGTGAGCAGAGCAGAGAAAGCATCCCACAGCACTGAGAGCCTCCCACCCCAGGCGAGCCAGAACAAGGTCTCATTTAGCTCCTCACCAATGCAAAACTACAATGCAACGTTACCGCAATAGTAGCGGTTCCAAGAAAAAAAAAAAAAACTCCCTTGCATTCACCCACCCTGAGCTTCTTTGCCTTGAGTGCTTATCTTCCTACAAACAGGGACCAGGCATGAAAGCTAAATCAGCCCCTTGAAGCACAGTGACAGAATGACTGTCACTGTCAGCCCCAAGTGAGTCTGAAGAAATAGCTGGGAACAAAAACTTAGAAAATTTAGGTAACTATGTACTTTTTGTTGCCTTTTTACAATATCTTTGATGTTGCAATGAATTTTATATTCTACTTGGATGGAATAAACTTATTTTTTAGAGGCAAGACAGCATTTTTCAGCTAGCAGCAAATCTGGAAAGGCAGCTTACACCCGAGGATATGCCTGTGCAAGGCACCAAGGGCTTTCAAACGAACTCCTCCAAGTATGGTGCCTTCTGGTCAGTGACAGAGTCACTACAACACTTCATCCCTCACCTACACAGAGGGCAGGTGTGAAGTAACGTCAGTTTCACAGCTCCCTGGTGTGAGCAGGGTGACGGGTGCTCCCATAGGAAGGGATCCCCACCACCTGCCCACAGTGGGAGCCCGCACAGAGCAGCAAGGAAGTGCTCTCAGCAGGAGCGCTCAGATCAGGTCCCTTCAGTCCACCAGATGCAAACTTCCCTCTTTTACCTTTTTCACCAGGCAAAAGCAACCCGTTAACATCACTACACCAAGCTGGCACCAACTGACGCCTCAGGCATCCAACAACTGCAACGATGAGGGATGAAGACTACGAGCGCCCAGCCGCACCAGGAGAGACGCCTCGCCCTGAAGCCCAGGCTCCTCGCTCCCGTTACGAACGCCGACCCTCGGGCACGACCATGGAAGGGGTCCACAGCTCTCCCCTGCAGCGGTGCCCCGCTGCGGCCCGCAGCACCCGGTGCTGGAGACCAGACGCTTGCCTGGGAGGAGCTGGATGCGCAGGACTGGGGGAGCCCCCTCGCACTGCCGGCGAGCTCCGGCGGGCCCTCGCCGGGCGGCGGATATCGGGG
>NW_010554069.1:448-117831 GCF_000687285.1 Phaethon lepturus | reverse complement strand
CGGGCGATGCCTTCCGGTGAGGGGGAAGGCGGGCCGCCGGGCTCCGCTCCTCTTCCTCCGCCTCCCAAAGCAAGGTTTGACTGTAATAGTGTCCTGCCGCTCCCGTATGGCAGGTTGACATCTTATCGTGGCGTAGTGCGCTTCCGCCGCAGTTCGTCGCTCCAGGGCGGTAGGTGAGGCGGGAGTGTACCTCGGTCACTGAGCGCGGCAGCTCTGGCCCTTTTTTTTTCAGATTTTAACCATGCGTGGATTTCTGGGGACGGTCCGTGATCCTAATTATTCACAAGACAGGCAGTTTCCACTCCGCGTTTTCGCGCTGGCCTTCTGTTTGCCCCGCTCGTCTCGGTGTTGCTGGCGTTAGCCGGCGCTCTGAGAGACGGCTGAACTCACTGTACCGCCTCGCAAACAAGCGTGTGTTAATCTGCGCTGCTTTGTGAAGAAACTGACAATAATTCAGCGTAGCCGTAAAAGAGGTGCCTTGCTCCTAGAGCGAGAAATAACGTGTTTAATAAAGATACGGGGTATTGCTGTGTTTCCTTCACTGCACAGTGTATCGTTATACAAACCAATGGAAAGTAGGTCAGTAAAGCAATACGGACTATATTGTTGTGTTTTGATTAGAAACTGGACATAGGTTTTATCTTTATCACATCTCCCCGTTTTACTTGACAGCTAGATGCTTCGAGCTTAATAACTTGATGACTTTCTATATATGCATCATTATTTTCAGAGGAACTTGAGAAGTGTTCATGTAACTTGCAGCAAGTTTGGGAATGTAGTAGGAGGGCTGTGCTCTTACAAGTGATTATGTATAGTTTTAAATAACGTTAAGGAAGATGATAATAAAAAGTTCACGTGCTTAGATTAAGGTGAATCTTTTAATCTTAATTTGTAAGAGTCCTGAGAGAGACTTTTTCTTAAGATATCCTGAAATCTGTGGTTTTCACTTAGTTCTTTGAGACAGTAGAGGATGAAGGAGATAATCAGTTTGACCACAGCAATGAAATAAAGGTTGGACTGTGTAGTTTAAAAAGAAATTCAGGCAGTTCCTCTGATGTTTGTGTTTTTGTTTGTCATCTTTGTAGAACTGAACAAGTAGTAAGCTGCTTTTGTTGAGATTTTTTTTCTAGGATTTCTTTTCTTTATCTTTTGTTTCCTTCCTGTGGAGCAACACAGTTCTCCATGGTGTAAACATGGATTGTGGTAACTTGCAGATTAAGGATGCAAGTTTTAGCACGCTAAGAAATAACTGTATTCCCTAGGCAAAGACATAGGATTTCTGTGGTTAATGGTCGAGGTTTATAAAGTGAGGGTGGTTGTGGAGCTCTCTTCTGTATAATTTAATTCATCATTAACAAAGGCACTAAGAACAAAGTACTGTTCAGGCAGTCAGCTGACATTCTGCGTAGGAGCTTTGAGCAATAATGCCAGATACAATTAACAGTGTGTAGGATGATTATGTAGCTGTTGGTCTCTTAAAACTACTGCTTACCACATTTACAAGGAATTCAGTCTTCTGACGCGTTATGAAACTGCTAGGGTAAACAAAATCTTAGTTACTATTAAGAAAGCTTTTTGATCTTTTTTCTGAATTTAAATGTACGTTTTGCCATGGTCTCTTGTTTTGCAAATACCCTGTACACCTCCTAATATATGCAACATAGAAGAAACAATCTGTTTTAAGGCTAGTGATTCTGTAGCCTTTGAGAAATGTCTTTTCTTGACAAAATCTCACTTTGTTGTGGCCAGTATGTATGTTTAACTTATTATTTGTGAGACTGCGCTGATTTTCTGGAAGGTGTTGTGCAGATACTTCAGGGAAAAGAATTTTTTATTTATTTGGTTTGCTCACTTAATCAGCCTAGGTATGTTAGAAAACTGCAATAGAGTATGTTTGGAAATGCTATATAGAGGGAGGTAATTTCAACATTTTATCTTGAATGCAAGGCACCTTTTGGAATTTGTTTCAGTTTTCCTTGAGCACAAGCAGAAATGTAAATAAAATGTGGTGCTTAACTGCTGAATCTTAATCTGATTACTCAAGTAAAGATTAAAGGGAAGAGCCAGATTTTCTGTTTGCCCCCATGTTAACTGTCTCAAGCACTCCAATCTTTTGTTGGAAGAATGTAGAGGAAAAAAAATATTAGTACTGTGTTTGTGGCCCAGCAACCAGTTGGACTGTTACTCCTGCTGTACTGAATGCGTGCCAGTGGGAAAGCATGCACTACTTCAGTCTTAAAGGCATTTCACATACTTGTGTGAATGTAGGTCTGTGCTTGACCTGCAAGTTATGTTCTGAGGCTGCTGAGGAAAACCAGTCAGGAACCGTTCCTCGCTCTGGATTTCTTGTTCCTTATAGAGGATAATGCATTTCTGCCCTTATCTGATGATAACCAGATCAGGAGGTTGCTAACAGAATTGCAGCGCAGCACATCGCGTTAATGTGTTCTCTTCACGGTTTGTAATTCAGCGGCTTCCATCCAAGTGCTTTCTCACCTTGTTGTCAGTCAGTGCTGTGCTGCTTCGTTATTTCATAGGTAAGGGTCTGTGTTGCTCCCAGTTGAACAAGGTAATTAGAATACGGGCAAAATTATCTGCCTAAAACTATGAGAGGCCACGAAGGGAAGATTAGGCGTAGGTTTTCTTGAGATGTACTAGACATATTGCAGTACCAGACGTGAGGTATTTGAGGGCTATCTAAAAGCATATAATCAGCTTTGTAAGAGGACATACTGAGTGCACACTTTTGTTGCACTAGTATATACTAAGTATGCTATTTTGAATCATAAAATGAGTGAGATAAATCTACTTCTTGTTAGTAGATTTTTATTTAAATGGCATACAGTGTAATGATGTTTCATGACTTCAAACACTTGTCAGATTTCAGATGGTAAAGCATATGTAACTGGTTTATGAGTAGGAATTATCCTTATATACTACTACACACGCATATCAAATTATGGGTTTTGTTTTCTTTCAAAATACTTCATTAATGTATGCATGGTCCTAGAGCACAAGAAAAATTATCTTCTATTCCCTGATGTTCTTCTGAGTGGAAGGCTGTCTTTCTAAGTCTTTAATCTGATTAGTAGTTTCTGTAAAACATGGATGCTGTACAGTTTTAATATTTTACTTTTGACTGAAAAAAGATTGGACATATTAAAGGTGTAGCGGCTGTAGTGATGTTTGAGACATTAGCTTGATTTAAAAAAATACGTAAAATTGCAGTGCATACGCATTTCTGATGCGTATTTCTGATTGTACCTTCCTCTCATAGGAGGGAGGAGGCTTTTTAAACCAACAGAGTCCTGTGAATGATGGTAATAAAGCAATTACTACAGTGGCCTAGAAATTGGCAGGATGTAACTGTGGGACTTTGTACCATTCTGAGCTGTTTCCTGAAAAATAAAAAAAGTTATAGATAGTAGCAGAAGTTTGTTCTGGGGAATAGAAATGCATTGCTTGTTCCCTTTTCTTCTTTGGGCTTATTTTCTTTAACATGCGGACTGTGCCTGCTCTGGCTCCTTTCCCTGCAATTGCTCTGCATCCCTCCTCTTCCGTTGTTAGCAGTTGGTGGGCGCAGTGGTTTGGGAGATGGCTTTGCTCACTGTGCCTGACAGAGGAAGGACAAATACCATTAGTTGGAATTCGATTGCTGTT
This sequence comes from Phaethon lepturus, assembly GCF_000687285.1. Lineage (NCBI taxonomy): Eukaryota > Metazoa > Chordata > Aves > Phaethontiformes > Phaethontidae > Phaethon > Phaethon lepturus. The sequence goes on along the minus strand of NW_010554069.1, from coordinate 114,171 downwards.
CTGAACCAAACCAGTGCAAAGCTTCTTTTCGTGGTAAGGTCATATGCTACTCCCAGTGATTAACATAGATTCTGAGTAGGGTGTTGTCTATAAAGTGCATCTACTGTTGCTAATAGCAGTAAAAGAACAGTGGGACAGTGAAACAACTGAGTGGGAGAGGGAGGGAAAGTGTAAACAAGCCAAGAGCTATATGAAAAGACAGTTTCTGCTCAGAACGGATGAATGCAGCGAGGTTCAACACTGTGAATAAAAAAAGTAATTCAAGGAAGAAGTATGCAATTTGGAGCATTTCTTGTTTAAAAAACAAAGCTGCAAACATCTGACAGTTATTTTCTCAAAACCAGCATAGAGTATAGAGTGATAACTGCACTTGATATTTTTTTTTTAATATTCTAGAATAATAACTACAATCTTCCTGTTTCTAAATGACATTTTTAAAGTGTCAAGGAATTTTTGGTGTTCAGTTCCGGGGAACTTGTGGGTGGTGGTGGTTGTTGTTTTCATTAAACGTGAAACACCAGTCCACTAAAAGATTTCCAGCGATGTTTAGTCTGGCATCCAAAAGTGTTGGTTGTTTTTGGAGCCTACTTCCATTTGTTTTTTATGACAACTTACATAAGGAAAAAAAAGTCCTTTGGTGTTTCAGTTGATATCCTTGTTTGTTTTGAAACATCTTTCATTATTGCAGACTATTGATTATAATGGGTTTTTTTCTTGTTTTAAAAAAAGGTGTGTTTTGAAATAAGTATTAGAATTGCCAACAGCCCAAGGAGAAATATAAAGTCTAGTAAGCATTTTCTTTGAAACATGTTGCAAGACACTTTCATGTGACTAATTGGATATTTTCCTTGCAGGGTTAATTTGCATCTTTGTTCTCTGTTAAATATGAGGAGGGTTGGTTTGTTTGGGTTTTTTTGTGGTGTCATATATTATTTTTAATGACGTCTCACTGTAGTAAATACTGATGAGCAAGTAACCACACCAAGCCGAGTGGAGGGGTTGACATGCCTGAGGGACGGGATGCCATCCAGAGGGACCTCAACAAGCTCAAGGAATGGGCCCATGTGAACCTCATGAGGTTCAACAAGGCCAAGTGCAGGGTCCTGCAACTTGTTCGGGGCAACCCCTGGTATCAATACAGGCTGGGGAATGAAGGGATTGAGAGCAGCCCTGACGAGAAGGACTTGGGGGTACTGGTGGATGAAAACCTGGACATGAGCCAGCAATGTGCGCTCGCAGCCCAGAAGGTCAACCATATCCTGGGCTGCATCCAAAGCGGTGTGGCCAGCAGGTCGAGGGAGATGATTCTGCCCCTCTGCTCCACTCTGGTGAGACCCCACCTGGAGTCCTGCATCCAGCTCAAGGGCCCTCAGCTCAGGGAAGACATGGACCTGTTGGAGAGGGTCCAGACGAGGACCACAACAATGATCAGATCAGGAGGGAACACCTCTCCTCTGAGGACTGAGAAGTTGGGATTGTTCAGCTTGAAGAAGAGAAGGCTCCGGGGAGACCTTATTGCAGCCTTCCAGTACTTAACGGGGGCTCATAAGAAAGATGGGGAGAGACTTTTTAGTAGGGCCTGTAGTGATAGGACAAGGGGTCATGGTTTTAAACTAAAAGAGGGCAGATTTAGACTAGACAGGAGGAAGAAATTTTTCACAGCAAGGGTGGTGAAATACTAGAATGGGTTGCCCGGAGAGGTGGTAGATGCGCCATCCCTGGAAACACTCAAGGTCAGGTTGGATGGGTGTCTTAGCAACCTGGTCTAGGTGAAGTTGTCCCTGCTCATTGCAGGGGAGTTGGACTGGATGACCTTTCCAGGTCTCCTTCAACCCAGAATTATATGATTGATAAGCTATAACTGGATCGTTTCAGGTGTCTGAAATGCCTTCAGAGGTAAAGGTTTTGCTGTAGTATTCACCTGAATCAGAAATTCCACTCTGTATATTGTATTTATAAAAGTACCTTAGTTATAAAGATTGTGTGTTTTGGGTTTTTTGCGTTCTTTCCTTTGCCAACTCTGTTGTCAAAATACGCTTTTGTAGCGATAGCAGGAAAGAGCAGTGCTTAACTTGAAAGAGCCTTTTGAAAACCAGTTATGCCTGTAGGTTCTTAGAAGAAGTACCTACAATTTAAAACTCGAAGGAGTTTCACAGCTATATGGAATATAGGCAACAACATTTTCATGGTACTGGATAAAATTTCTCTGGTACAGCTTTGCATGTATTTAATTAGTGTGAAAATTCTTCTCTTCAACTGAGAAAGACTTAAAAGCCCTCAAAGTTATGGATGGTTAGAGCCTGAGGAAAGGTGAGGAGAAGGGATGAAAATATAGAGCAAAGCTCTTAATAGCCTGCAGAAGAAACTTACTTTATTCAAACTAGATATTTTTGCTTTCATCAAATGTCAAGAGCTCCATGATGTTCCATGGTCACCTAAAAAATTAACCTAAGTAGATTTGTATTTGATGAAATATCCTTTTATCATTACGGATTGCTTTGTGTGTTGACCTGATAAAAGTCCTTTGGTCAATCAGCTTATACAATACGAGATTTGTTATTGAACTTAAAGGTCAAATGCATTTATGTGTAGATTGGTTTTGGCTAATACCTCTTTGTGGTACTGAGTTGATTTCTGCAACCTATTTAGAAACACTGAGGGAAGCAGGCAGTATTTATTATTTTGGGATTGGATGATGTCGTCACAAAAGAGCAGCAACGATGGCAGCTACTAAACCTGCCTAGCTGTATACCAGATACTTCAGGTTTTCCAGATGTGAGTGTTTTAGCTTCTGATAAGACGTCCAGTTTGAGGAGAGTCTAGCCTCTTAAAATCACAGGTTTTGTCACCTGCTGTGAAGTTGCAGCATTGAGAGTAAATTAAAGATAATTTGCCATAATTTCTTAATCTCCACTTCTGAATACGTGAGGTAGAGAACAGGTTGATCAGTGAGCTCAAAGACCTGTAACAACCCCTTTTATTCTGTGCTGTGATGTGCACGTTTTCATGTTCAGAGACTAATAATACTTTCTAATTCCTGAACTACAGGGATTTAAAGTAAATTTAGAAAAATAAATCTCTCTACATCTTATCGGCCGTGTGTTCATACTGGAGTTACACTTTCTGCTTCTAGGACATATGTTTTATTTGTGAATCTGCCTTGCTGGTTTACGTGTCCAACATACAATTTGAGTTTAACACAGAAATCAGCCACACTAAAAAGTAATAGTTTTTAGTTATTAGTTAGCTACCAAAATAATTGCTTTGATGATACAAGTAAATTTGTCACTGTTAGTCTTAAATAGTAAATCAGAGTTTAAGCTCACTGTTTGTAAACCTTCTTATTAATAGTATATGATAAATACCACATGGCCTTTTGCTGTATCATGCATATGATCTATGTTAAAGATGAATGAACATCGTCCTTAAGTCTCCCTTTATTTGCTGTGAGGTAATTGATAGTTTGAAAAATCAAATTATTAAACTCTTAAGTGTTTATGTGTGAATGAATTAAGTATTGGAAATTCCATGAATGGTTTCTTCCTCATTGGATATCAGTTGTTTGATTGACTTGGCTACAGATACTATAATTATGGTCCTTTATCACATTTCTGAACTTAAATACATCAATAATGCTAATCAGATTGTTGTAATTTATGGATAGTGGATGCTAAATATGTGTTTTCATGTTACATATATTCATTTTAAAATAGCTTATTAGAATCACTGAATAAATACTGGTACTGTTGAGAGTAGATACTTCATACAGGAGCAAAGGAAATTTGTGAAGAAAGAAATAAAACTTTTTCTGGAGCTTAGGTAATGAAGACAGTAATGAAATGAGTTCTATTGAGCAAAAACTAGCTGCTGAGTTACAGAGTATTTTAAAGGTGAATAGCAGGGTTTATACTTGAAGAAAATATTTGAAGTGGTAGGTGTTTTAGAGGGCAACTTAAACAACAGTGTGAAGTGTTAGGCCAAAAATGAGGTCTGGATTCAGGCTACAAGTTAAATAAACCATAACTTTTGATATAAATTGAGTCTCTCTTGTGGCTCAGAGATTTACTAGACATGAAGTAAAAATTCTCGTCAAACCTTTCATTTCTTTTTTGGTTATTATTATTTTAAATGATCTACCTAATTTCATTATAATCACTGTCTGGGTAGGGAGACTTTCTATGGGAGTACTCGTATTCATTTACCAGCGGTCTTGGTTGCTTCAGAAGTTGCTGCCCTTCTCAGCTTTACTTTCAACATTTCATAGGAGAGCAAAACACCTGTGCTGAAGTAGGTGTGTTTTACTTCGTGCTCAAACAGTGTTCCCATCGGTTTCTGTGTTACAGCTACTGAGTCAACCTATAATGTGCTTAAATTGTCAGTCTTTAATTTCTTCTGCAAAGCATGCTTTTTTCCTCCCCCCTGCCCAAAAGACACATTACTTGTTAGCATTTCAATCCTGGGCATAGTGCAGTGTGGCCCAAACAGTGTAGACTAAAGCAATAAGGTAGTACAAATGTTGAAGAACAATAACAGTAGCTATGTACTTTTTTCAATCTTGCTATTTTGTCTTGAATCCTATTTTAGATGTTGCCTTGTCATGGGTTCTGGAGATCCTGGCTATCTTTCTCTTCCTCCTTTACTGGTAAAATTGTGCTTTGGTTACTAGCACATTATAGACTGTTAGGTATTGATTCAGAAGGCTATTGAACATGCCTGAGGAAAGCTGTTACTAAAGTGAAATTAATGGTTTCTAAAGTACAGTAATACTGACTGCATCTCCAGTTTTCAGTAAGTTGCTCTGAGTAGCATTTGGGAAATGGATAACAAAAGAAATTCCAATTGTAAGTATTTAAAACTGAGTAAAAGAATTTTTTTTATTTACTTATTTTAACAAATTTAAACTGTGGAAATAATTTTACAGGTGCTGCAAAAGTAAAAAATATAGCAACATTTGCAGAATCTGTCTTCAACTTTAATAGGTAAAAATGAGAAAATAACTTAGGTTTAAAGGAGATATTCCAGAACTAGAAATTAGGATGAAGCTTTTCTGGGGAGCAAAATTAGTTCAGTTGCTTATTCTGGCTGCAGTTTGAAACCTGTATTTAAGTCTTGTCTTTTAGCCAGACAATAGTAAGATGAACTGTAAGACTAGCTTTTCTTTGGGATCAGGAAAATACTACTGGAATGTGTTATATTTTTTCAGAATTAAATCTCTTGTGAACATATTCCCTCTTGAAACTAATGAGGAAAACGGGTAAATTATGAGTATCATTAGAATAGGCCTGTAAGAAACATGGATAGTTCTCATGGCAAGTGCCATTGCCACTTTAAATATTTATTTTCTAAATGTCTTTATGAGGTCCAGTCTCTTCTTTCCAGTTTTCCCTTCTTCCCTTTTGCCCCATTCATTTAGATTCATATTAAAAAACAAAAAAAACCCCAAAACCGCCAAAACCAAACCAGAACAAAAAAAAAAAGGCACATCTGGTGTGAGCCTCTTTCAGTGTGCTGTAGCTGATTGATGGAATGTAGGAGCGCTGCTTGAAAAGTTAGGGAAACTTTACCAGAATTGGAGATTGGATCAACAGCATACATTTAACTGACAAACATTTGCCTCATTCCTGTTACTGACTGCTGCTCCCTGTGCTTGCTGCCTTTTCTATTTTTTTTTTGAAAGACACTAGTCCACTGGAGCTGCCTGAAAAACTAGTGTGGGAAGGAATATGTTTGGCTTCACAAGTGGCTTTAGTACCTTGGGGGTTTTTTTTGAACCAAGTTGTGTTACCTACCTGCTTTTGTCACTGGTGTTTTTTTATTCCTCCACCACCACCCCTGTGAGGTTACAGTGGAAAAAGGAGTCTATTTTGGTAAGAGCTTGCCAACACTGAATCATAGGTACAGTTGCCTCCTTCAGAAATGCAAAGGAAAAAGAGGAGGTACCGCAAGGTAAAGTTAAATCCACCAGTAAGTGGCCTCATGTTACTTCTGTCACTGCACTTGTGTTGTCTTCTGAAGAATCATGCTCCATCATTGTGGGAAGCAGATTTTTGGTTTTGAATGAGAATTTGTGTCCTAATGGTTCCAGATCCCTCTGCCTGCTATAGCACAGGGAGAATGCCCAGGAATTAGGCCTTTATGGTAGATCTAAAGCACCTTGGGTGCGATTCAGCTGCCCAGACCTAGGCGTCGAGTGCCACTTGAGGTGCCTTGCAGTAGCCACACTAGCCACACGGAGCAAACAAGTGTGACAGGAGACCCGCGAGAGATCTGTACCCTTCTGGAATGTCAGCTGGCAGCCAGACAGTATACCCAGGACTGTCTAAACTGGTTTTAGATAACTGTGCTTAGGCAAATGAATCCTGTCCTTTGTGTCAGGACAAACAGATTCGGGCTGTATGGAATGCCTGATGTGTAAGGGATAAAGTGCTCACTAAATGATGTGGTGCATTGGCTTGAAGTATGGATTAGAAGGATCAACTAACCTGATGCATCTGTAGTGCTTGCGGCTTCATTTTCGTGCCTGACAGAAATTGTTGTAGGCTGCACCAGTTCATCTGGAACTGAACTAACAATCCAGTCCCAGATGTTCCAAGTAGTTGATGCAGTCTTAACGTTTGTAAATCACTGAAGGGAGACTGGCAGTCGGTATCTTGGTAGGCGCAGGATGTGGGAGTGACGTGGGAAATGTAAGGATTTCATCTACTTGTCATTGTTTTGCTTGGGCACGATTTTGCCATCATGTCATTATAAACAGTTTGTGGTGTGAAAGAGGAACTGTTAGCAGTAGTTCAGAAACATTTAGTATCTGTTAGCAACACTTGAAAGGAAAATGGGTATAGGAAGGGCATGTTTTTAACAAAAGTCAAAGTTAAAAAGCAGTTTTATTAAAGATGCTATGTTTGGCCGAGCCCAGAGAGTTGTGGTGAATGGCGTTAAATCCAACTGGTGGCTGTTCGCAAGCGGTGTTCCCCAGGGCTCGGTTCTGGGGCCGGTCTTGTTCAATATCTTTATCGATGATCTGGTTGAGGGGATTGAGTGCTCCCTCAGTAAGTTTGCAGATGACACCAAGCTGGGTGGGAGTGTTGATCTGCTGGAGGGTAGGAGGGCTGTGCAGAGGGATCTGGACAGGCTGGATCGATGAGCAGAGGTCAACTGTATGAGGTTTAATAAGGCCAAGTGCCGGGTCCTGCACTTGGGTCACAACAACCCCATGCAATGCTACAGGCTTGGGAAGGAGTGGCTGGAGAGCTGCCTGGCGGAAAGGGACCTGGGGGTGCTGGTTGACAGCTGGCTGAACATGAGCTGGCAGTGTGCCCAGGTGGCCAAGAAGGCCTCAAGTTGCACCAGGGGAGCTTTAGATTGGATATGAGGAAAAATTTCTTCACCAAGAGGGTGGTCAACCATTGGAACAGGCTGCCCAGGGACGCAGTGGGGTCACCATCTCTGGAAGTGTTCAAAAAACGTGTGGATGTGGCACTTCAGGACATGGTTTAGGGGACATGGTGGCGCTGGATTAACGGTTGGACTTGATGACCTTGAAGGTCCTTTCCAACCTTAGTGATTCTGTGATTCTGTTCTCTGGTTTGACTATTGTCAATCTACTGTAAAATACTGCAAGTTGGTATTTACAACCATAGTAGTCTTAGATACACAAGATGTCAATACTGATACAGTATCAAGATTTGCCTATTTATGGCCAGCTTTAGTTCAGTGTTACTGCAGGGGATCCAAGTTGTTTTTTCCCCTGTGGTGTTACTTGGGGATCTGCTTTAGGATTTCTGATCACCTGCTCCTGAGTTGCATGAGTAGAATATAGATGGTCTCTTTCTACAGCCGTGTACATGATACTATATTTCTTGCTTCTGTTATTGACTGTGACTTGCAAGATGTTAGATATTAAATGTCACATTAATTCTATGAATCCTAAGACCAGCTAAGGTAAAGGTTTGAGTTGCAGTAACAATAAATATATTTTAATTTCATTTTCTTTAAAAATAAAATATTTTTCTGTCTAGATAGAAAGTTTTAGATTCTGCTTTGTCTCTGGATACATCTGTAATTACCCTTATTGCTCTATAGCCAAATCACAGTAAATAGATTGTTTAGGAGTTTTTAGCATTGGGAGTACTAGAATGTTCTTTGAGCATCATGTTTGATTGTAAATGCTTATCCTTTGATATCTCTGAATACTTCAAAAGCAGATGCTACATATTTGTAATCTGGCCCCCAAGAGTAATGCTACAAGGCACAAAGTTATCACATACCTTTTAGTTAATTTTAATTCAAATTGCATAGTCTGTTTCTCTTAAGGATTTTAGTGTTTAAACCTTTGATGTGGTTCAGAGTTTTGGTCTGTGTTTCTAATTGAACAGGTGTGTCTGGATTTAATCTTAGAATAACTGTGCTAAACCCCAAGTTTTGAAAGTGTGGTAAACTCTAGGATCTGATGTGTCACGCATGTTGGTTTGGTGGGTTTTTTACTAGAAACATTCATCTGACACCTCTGAAACGTTTTCTAGAAATGCACAGCAGTTCTGTGATGCCGGTTCACTTGCTGCATAGTAGAACACTTGTCTGCGGTGCAGATCTCTTTCCTCCTATTAGAAGAGAAAACTTCTAACGCTTGAAAGTTTAATCTTGTGTATCTAACTTTCTGAATACAGAACAACCTTTTCTTTAATTTTTTTTTTTCCTGCTTTGAAGTTCTTCATCTGGAAGAGATCTTGTACTACAGAATATTTGCTGCTCATCAGGTTTCTTCAGGACCTTTTGGCAATACAAGATTCCAAGCTCTTGTCTGTGAGGTGTGCTTACCTCAAACTCTTCTTACTTGTCGCGATTTAAAGCAAAGTTATTGAGTACAAGAACAATCTTCTGAGGTTTAGTGTCTTTCATTAATTGTGGTTTTCATTTAAGATGTTTTGTATATTGCTAACAAGTCACACATCTTTTTATTCCTGTTTTTAGTAGCTTAGAGCTTTGTTGTAAAACGCTGTTGGGATAGTGCTTCCTCAGCTATCAGGTGTATTTGCATATGTAAAATTTGATATGCTGAAAGTGGTGTTTGGCTGTTAAAATTGCCTAGAATTAAAATTATATAGCCATTCTAGAATGAAAAAGTGTTTGCATCCTTCAGATAGATTTGTTTTGAAATATCAGTTATATTTAGGCTTTCATGACTTCTGTTGTAGAAATGAATTTTGTTTGCAGACTGCATGAAACTAACATTATACAGTTTGATGCTGATGGTACAGCCATCATCACGCTTGGCGCGTTGGCAGTCAGGAGCTTCAGCCCTGGCCCACTGGCTAACCAAAGGCACGTGGTAAACAGGTTTGGCTCAGCTGGCTCGAGCAGAACTGCACCTTCATAATACCCTGCAGAGTAACGGTTATACCTCGAGCTGGGGTTCCGTATGCTGAAGTATATGGAAACGCTTTTGTAAGAGATACAAAGAAGTGTATTGCTGCACATGAGTGAGAGCACATGGAAAGCAGATCATACTGGAAGCAAATATAATGCTTTTTGTTTCATTAACTGCTATAAATACAGACTTCAGGTTTCAGATCTTCACAAATACTGTTAAACATCTTTGTGAAAATGGAATGTCCCTAAGGATCACTTGGGGTTATGTTGTTGTTAACGCCTTGGGAAAGAAAAGTGTAAAGGCCCAAAAGGGTGGAGAAAACCTCTGGTTTCTGTGAAAGACAGTACAAAATTTTCCTGATCATATGTATTTAAAAAGACGTGAACCAGCCTACAACAAAAGAAACTCAGCTGCATTATCACTTTAGCCTTAATAGAATTAAACCATGTCCTTTTCACCCATTAATTTTATACATTTATGGTATTGTGCTATGATTTTGGAACGTTTTTAATGACTGTACTTTAGCTTTTTATTTTAACAGAAATCATGAAAAGTCCAGTTAAGAACGCCCATGTATCAGTCGTTAAGATCAGTCTCTCAAAAATACTTACACATTTAAAGAAGATTATTCTAATACCTAGGTTTTATGTGGACTAAGAAACTGTATGAAACTATTTTATAGTATCAGTTTTTAATCCAGTGTTAATGTTTTAAATATTCTCTAACTAGGCAGAGTAATTTGACAATATTACCAAGACCATAGTTTAATAGATCATCCTATAATTTACACAACATATCAGCAGCTGGGAATGTTTCTTTTGTGTTTTTTTCTGAAATTCTATTTGTGCACTTTGGGTTTGAGCAGTAACTTCTACAATTGTCCATCTTCAATGCTCCTCTGGTTCCCAAGATATTAATTACAGAGACTCATATAAATGAATTTCACTGTTACCAAAGTACACTGTTGTTTAGGTTTTTCTTGATTAGGAGGTTTTGCATAAATGAGCAAATGCTCACTTAGTATTTTTAAGATTGTACTGCAAATAACTTAATTTCTTCAAAGGCTTCTTGTGCAATATTTGCATATCAGTGCTGCATTGTAGTGCTGTGGGATGGTAACATGAAAGTGTAGCCTGTTATCAAACTTAAAAATGCAGCAACAAAACCATTTTTATTTGAAAAGCATGTTTTCATTTTTACTCAGTTTTTATGAGAGCGTATTCGTGTGTCAGTGCTGATCTGTTCATATAGTTTAAAAATCTCCAAGATATTTCTTAATGCTGTTTTAAAATTACCTGTAATTTTGCAGGTATCCTAGGTATTAACCGTGACTATTTACTCTCCTATGACAGCGTTTAGTTCATTGCACTTAACCTGGCATTTGGATTAGTGGTTTTCCCTGTTCAAAAATCTTGCTGTCTGGTTCTATTTAAGGTACTAAGAGTAAAAGCAGCAGCAATCAAAATGTATTCTGCCTCGGCCCGTGCGCTGAGCGGGAGTGCTGTTTCCATGGCAACACACAGGCGGGGGGGGCGGAGGCTGATGCCTTTTCCCCAATTCTGGGAGTTTACCTATCCAAACATGATTATTCTGTGCAAGAACCTCTTAAAAATCAGTGTTTGTAGGAGAGAAGGCGATAATGTTAGTGAAAAATGTCAGTATACATCCAGATGTTTCTTGTGGTGGCTTGTTTCGTCTTTAATCGTGAAGATTTGTTAGTGCAACACACAGCTTTTCGATAATGCTAGAAAAATGTACTAACTACAGCAGCAGTCATCTTGGATATGTTAAATGCGGGGTGTTCTAATGTTTGGTGGTGCTGCAAGTGCTGTTGGACAAAACCTTGCTTTACCCTTTTAATGAAAGCTGCCTTCCTTTGGGAGGCTTATTAAATATAGTTGACATTTCACTGGGAGCAAGTTCTGAATAAGCAATGGGTAAATAGTCACCATTCCAGAGATGAGAGCTTTGCAATTAATTTTCTTTTTTTTTTTTTTTTGAAATAGCAGGTTTTAGAGCAGGTAATGTGCTAAATTGGTCTTTCATTACTGTAGTGCAGCTGTGTCTCAGCCTCGCCCATTTTATTTATTATAGGAACCATAGGCTGATATGTTTTCCATGCTCAGGCTTATTGATAAATCCTTCTTCCCAAAGTCGATGTAGAAACCGTTATGCTCTACTGTTGGAATATGTTGGGGTGGTTTGGTTTTTTGGGGGTTTTTTTTTTGAAGGCTGAATATTTTGTGTTGAGACTTTCATTTAGTCACTTACAGATTAATTTCTTTCTTGATTAAAAATACACAAACCTGAAATTATAGGAAAGAGGAGTGCAAACCCCAGAGCATTGTCTGCCTGTCTGATTTTTTTAATGAAGGATTGGAATAGTGGCAAATAACCGTGTGTGGGAATGAATTTATTTGCATGGAGAATTTTCACCTTTTCCTCTGGCGGTGGCTCCCAGAAGATGATGTCACCTTGCAGCTCATTGGTTGCGCGGCACCTAGTGCGGGGAAGGGAGAGAAAGATGCCGGCACAAATCTCAGTGGTGGATCTAGGGTGTTTGCAAGCAGTTTTTGATAGAATCTTTGATTAGTATTGAGAATTTACTGTGTGTGGCCATGTGAGGTGTTGGGTCCGTCCGAAGGTGAGGGGATTGAAGAGCTATCAGAGGAATGAGGCGGCTGATCTGCAAGAGGATCTGTGATTGTAAGTTGAAAAATCTGGGTGGAAGGAAAGAGACAGGGAGTGCTGGTTAGACACATTGTGGGAGGATGTGTAGCAGAAAATGCATGTATGAGTAAAAGAAGAAAAGGGAGAAGCGTTTGTCTTTAGACTGGAATGATAAAAATTATATTATGGGCTTTCCTTTGGGGAAAATATTCAGAAATGGGCAAAAATGCTCAGTGTCTGCAAAGATATTTTCCCTTTGTGGGAATGAATGTGTAGGATTCATTTTTATGTTCAGCTTTACAGTGGTTAATTAGGAAGACAAAATGATATTTTTTAAAGAACTCAGTATGTAGAAAATGCTGTTTATTTCTCATTGTATTATTCCTAGGTCAGAGACAGAGGACAAAGTGATAAATATTTGTTTTTATTTATACATTTTGTGATTTTCTATGAAATCTGAAGCAGAATAGTTGATTAGGAAATAAATATACCTCCATTCTAATCATTGTATTTTTATTTAATGTATCCTTTTTGTAGACAAAAGCTTTGATGATGAAGAATCAGTGGATGGAAATAGGCCATCATCAGCTGCTTCAGCCTTCAAGGTTCCAGCACCTAAAAAGCCAGGAAATCCTTCAAACAGTGCAAGAAAGCCAGGATCAGCTGGTGGGCCTAAGGTTGGAGGTAATGTAAAGCTATTCAGATTCTAATCACTCTTCCCAGAAACCTTGCCAGAACAGGCACAAAACAGAACTTTGGAAGGTGATGTTTAATTCATGACTGCAGTATTTTTGCAGCACTGACAACAGTAAAGGACCCTGTTTTACGTAATTATTCATATGTAAAGGTGTGTGCATGTCTGTTTTTGTGAATGTACATTTAGCTTACAAAGGCCTCTCATGTTACAAATAGCATTAGCACCTGGAGCTAGCAATGGTGTTGGTGAAATGGATTTAAGGGTGACACTTTGATGGAATCCACACATGGCTTACTATATATTTAAATATGCTGTGAAATTTTGTAATAGGTCTGTGTAGATGAATTTCTTACTGTAGGTCTGCGCTGTTTCACATAGTTAGAAAGGACTAGCCATCAACCTTATACCTCAACAGAGGTGTATATTACACCTGAATGACTTTTATTATTATTCCCTAAACTGTCAGAGTATTGTGAAATTTGTTGTAAAAGATAAAAAACAAGGGCCAAAACCCTTGCCAGGATTTTTTTGCATAGTAGGCTTCAAAGCAGTGTAACGATGATGCTTACTAATTATAATTTTTGAACATGGAAATTCGCAATTTTTTTTTTAGGGCGGGGGTAATGTAGCAAAAGCAACTGTTTACTGCTGGAGAAGTGACAGCTTTTTTGATGGTTCATGTATGCATTCAGAAAAATACATAATTAAGTGGAAATATGCCGTGCTTCAGGTACGGCTTTTTTATGAATAATTGATTCTTTCGCTAAGGGATTTTTGTAAGAGTAAGTAATTTTTTTTATGTTCCTATTTGTGTAACATTCCCTTATGTGAACTGCAAAGCAAAGTTAAAATTTGAAAGAAGATATATATGCCAAACAAGCTGCCTTAAGTTTTTTCATGTTAATAAGATACAGATAATGTTTTGACAATTTACTGTTTTTCTAATGTGATCTTCAGAATCCCTGATAAATCGAAAAGATCCCATAGGGTGGGATCAGCACTGACATAGTATAACTCAAAATTGATAGCAGTATGAATCAAAGTACCACCTAAAAGACTTCCTAAAGGAGCTTATCTCTTGAAATTGACTCTTAGTATTTATTATCATTACACAAATAAGTAATAATACTATCATCTCCTTTAACCTGAAGCATAGTGGTTTTTGCACGCCAGAACAACATACAGTATAAGAACTGAACACTCAGGATCCCTGTTTCTTTCAGTATGTGCTTCTTTTGGTAATATTCTATTAAATATAGATGTTTTTTAATGTAAAAGTGTTTCTACATGTAGACTGTCACTTTATGTACTCTGCAGTAAAAACATGGAGATGAGAGAGCAAGGGAAGGGAAATAAGAACAGAATAACCAGTTGACTGATTCTTTCTTTTTTTTCCTCAGTTTATCTAAAAATTCAGGAGTAAAGGAGGTTAAAAAAGCCCAAAAATTATTACATTGGTTTTCCTCCTTTTCTGTATTGCCAAACTTCAAAAAAATAAAATGAAAAATTACATGGAATAAGGCCAAAATTTAAGCATGCCAAAACCAGAGAACTTTGGTCATACCTTGCTTTATACAGTCTCCTTTCAACTCTGGAAAATACTGAGGAGTGCTGCTGACATGTGCATCCGTTTCCACTCTTCTTTTTCTTTTTTTTTTTCTTTCTTTTTTTTTTTTTTTTATTAATTCTCTCTGTATGGCTGTAGTTAGAATTTTTAAAATTTAGGATTAAATGTTTGGCTGGCGTTTATAATGTTGATTAAATTGTTCTTTGAATGCTTTTCTGTATGTGCAACTATGGTGTGGTTGTACAGACTGCTCATATTTGGTAGGAAAGATGTTATGCCATGTATTCTTCACCAAATGGCTAGAAGGTGGAAATTTGTCTCCCAGTCTTCAGTTGTTCTCGACTACCTCTACTTGTTTCTCTCGCTGTCTACCAGGGAGAAATTTTTACAGGTCTATTAATCTGCTTGTGCACAAATTTCTTTCATTACATATAACTATGCTTCCTAGTTTAATTCTTGTTTGGTTGTTTTTTTGCCCTTCAAGTTTTCCTTGAGTTGACCCTCATTCTTTTCTTTTTAGCATTTTCCATATGTCACTGTTGATCAGTAAGGCTGTTATCGCTGTTCTCATTTTTATCAGCTAGTATTTGTCTTCATTTCACGCCTGCTGCTCATTATTTATATCTTTCAATGGTTTTCTCTGTCTCCATACTTTTTTTGGAGGTTACCAGTGTTTAAACTAGTTTTGTTTCGTAACAAGCTTGCTAACAGGTAGAAATATTAATTGTCTGCGCTACCTAAGAGAGCCTTACCCTTCTGCATAGTATTTGCAAATCCTGCATCTCCTAGCCTAATAAAGAATGTTAGAGTAGATGCCAAATGTATTTCTGAAGTCAATCAAGTCAGTCTCTTCCAGAAGTGAGGAGTTTCCCATAACATTATTCGTATGAACAATTAATACTAGGTCAGGCAAGAAGTCTGTATAGTCTACTGTCCCATCTGACAGTAGTCAGAAATGGCTACTAGAGAAACATAGATGAGCAGGGCAAGTATTGAGAAGCACACAGTCATTACAGGGCAAAATGCTGCATTTAGAGATCTTTATTCCACAGAGAACCACAGTCTTTGAAGGGTCCAGTTAGGGCATCCTATTCTGCTTATCTTGAAACTTCATGGATCTTTATGCCTACAAACAAACCTTGATGCTCTTTCGCATCCACTTTCTGTAGAGTCTGCTTTGCAGATGTCTAAAGGACACCTGAGATTTTTCTCCAGCTTCACAATTGCCATCTTTACGGAGCAAATCTAGGGTTCTGGAAGTTGTCTGCTCTTGCTGATTTATTAGGGCTCTCCCATGTCCTTCAGTTCCAAATTCTGCTCACCATTCCAAGCCTGTAATCAGTGGGAATGTCATTTCTCACCTTTCCCTCATAAGCACTGGCTACAGGTATTTCAGGCTCATAACTGCTTACCCCATGGTTCTGCCACTTGCTGGTCCTGCTTGCCTAAGTTTTCTCTGACTCTTTCATATATATGTGTATACATACTAAGAAGCTGCAGCTCAGCCTTGGAGGAAGAAGTAGCAGCAGCTCCATTAACTGTGTTGCTTTTTCTTTCCTTTTCACAAAAATCTCCAAAGTCGTGTCAAAATACAGCTTTTTCCTGGTTCCAAAAGGGAGTGGAGGCTATCCTGTCTTGAGACTAAGAAAATTAAACCTCTTAGCCATGCCACTCATTTTCTTTTATTCTGGTATCTGCTGAATTATACCTCAGATGCATGTGTGCTTGGCTTTTCATTATATACTCCATGGAGATGTTTCTTACTGAAAAAATGGATAATTCCGCCACAGACCAGATACTCTGTTCAAGAGAAAGGACCCATCCAGTATGCAAAACGATTTTTTTTTTTTTTCATTGTGTTGGGCACTTCCCATTTAATGTAGGAGATGCACTTTGGTTGCACTGGTGATGCAAAATCATTGTCCAGGAAGGCAGGTGAAACAGCTACGTACATTAGCAATAGCAGTGTCCTACTCGGGCTGGAATTCTCTCTCCTTGTGCTGGGAATGACTGTGCAAGATCTTTTCCTGTCAACTGTAGGGATGGGAGAGCTTGTAGAACTTTGCATTTTCTGACAGGTGTGATTAAGTCTGTGGAAGACAGCTTGCCAGAAAACTGAGAGCAGGCAAGCTCAGTGGGGTACTGCCCTGAGAGTAAGAAATCCGGCAGTCTGTTTCTCATCTGACTTTACTGCTGGGAGGTGTTCAGACGCTGACCTTCTTGCTTGTGATGAATGAGAAGTGATGGGTCTTCAACTTAATGGGGCAGTGCTTTGTTTGGCATATTTCTTATTCCATGGTCAATACACTTTCCCCAGTTAGTCCTTTGCCAGGAAGTGCACAGCTGATCTGCCTACTTCTGACACACTTGCTTTCAGCTCTTCATTCAAGTGGCAGAGGACCTCTGGAAATACCCCTTTGCTCTAAGGCCTTCTTGCTGAGAATGTGCACATTGTGTGTTCTTCCCTTCCCGAAGTGGATACTCAGGGACTTTTTCTTGGCAGTATGGCAAGCGGATTTTCGATTGTAAGGGACACCATAATTTACAGTAGAAAAAGACTTAAGTATGTTAGCCAAATGAGCTATATTCTTGTCCCTGCACTGTAAGATCTATTACAGGGCTTTGGCAGGTTCTTTGGCAAGTGTGAGCTCCCTGTTCCAAGTCTGCTAGGGAATTGTTTGCATCTATACTATTCAGAAGCTTTATGTAGTCTAGATGTTAGTAGGAAACTGCAGTCTGTACCGCAACAAGAAGACTGGCCTCCTTTCTTTTCCCAAAATACCAGTTTTAAGTTGTCTTTCAAATGGATTAAACGTAGGAATAGTGATACTTCAACAGAGCCATGTGGCTTTTGGAAGAAAAGCTGCTGATGAAACCCAGTCATGACAGAAGTTGGTATTAACTTTGTTGTATGTTTTATGGAAGCTCTGTAGGGCTGGAACATCATTCTTAACGTCATTTGAAACAGGTGGACTTTCTTTTTGAGGTTGTCTTTAGCAGGAAGATACTGCATCATGTATTTTTACCTATGGTTTGTTGGCTTTTTTTCTCTCTAGTGTATTGGCCTATTAGCCAATATAGTACATATGTTAGTTGTTACTAACATATAGTTACTATGCATTGCTTACTGGTTAACATGGATGTTACACTTTTTGAGACAACTTGTATTGCTTTAGGATGAGTCATCCAGTAACAAAACAGCAAAAGGGATGTTACTAATTCAAAACTCAGAATTATTGAAACTGCTGTTTAAAAAGATATTTTGGAGTAAGGGTGTTATGTGCCAAGCGTGAAGAATATGAAGTGAAAACCCAAGGATATAGAGGTGGTTCATTTTTTTCTGTTAAAGTGTGCATGCAAAAAGTGTTTTTTCCAACATAAAAATAGTGATGTTGCCTACTTTTCTTAAACTGCTCAAAGGTTCTGGTCCTCAATGAAGACTGCAACTGTACCAGTTGAGATTTAATGCTGGCATTATTTGTAATAACCCTCAGTTTTAGGATGGTTGTAATTCTTTAAGTTAAAAAAAGGGCTCTTAAAGTTTGATGATTGCTCCAAAACCATTAAAAATAATCTCCTTTTAGGTAGAAATCAAGTAACTGGAAAACTTGGGTGGACCAGGTGAACAGGTTTGGCAAAAGAAGGCTCTGAGAACTATAATAAAACCGTACATGTTTTTCTTAGCTAAAGGAACACATTCTTAACTCTAGGAAGCTATTCCCAACTTGAGGAAATTTAAGTTTAATTTGTGTATCTGTTTATAGTGTGTTCTATTAGCATTATAATGCATTTTTTCCCCTCCTTGATAGCAATAAAGCTCTTTGCTGAGAAGTATTAAAGTCTTACTGATTTGCTTATTTTGGCTCTATTTCCTAGCAGAAGACACTTCAAAGTGCTTAGACGCTTTAGTAAGAAACAGTGTAAATGGAAAGGCTCTTCATAAAACAAATGGGGTACTGAAAATGGATACTTGCTTTCTGAAATCTTAGCCAGGTGAAGTTAATCTCATTAAAACTATATACTGTAGTTAAGAAACATTTTTGTTAATAGGGCTTCAGTAATTGTGGAACTGTAAATATAAATTGTTAGTGACTGGACTTGAAACAGGGTAAACTCATGCTTGCTGTATTGATTGTCTTCAGACTCATGAAGACAGTTCGGTGTTTACTTGCACAAAAAAGCTTCATAGTAATCAATGCCCAAGTTTGGGGTTTTTTGGGTGGTTGTTTTTTTAAACTTTTGAGTTCTGCAGCGAATAAGTTCAGGAGTCTTTCCTCTATTATTTGTTTAGCCCTCATTAAGTGATTTTCGAAGTGCTGTATTTGTCATGTAAAATCAACTAGTTTGGGTTTTTTCTTTCCCATTATTTTATTTTGGCCCAATGTATGACATAAAACTGATCTGAGATAATCTTGGTCAGCAAAGCATCCTTGACATTCTGTGGCACTTGCTTCCCTTTTTGGTTTCCAGGATGTTGTGAAATTCAAGCATTTTTCTGCAAGATCCCAACTGAAATCAGCCTTTTTGTCTTTCTGAGCAGCCTTTGAGATCAGCCTTGGGTATCAGAGTCTGAATCAGAGGATTTGTTACAGAACACCTGTTAGCTTCCTTGTCCCCAGTCAGTTAACTTCATTCCTGAGAGACCATAGCATCATAGAATCTTTGGATTGGAAGGGACCTTTTAAGGTCATCTAGTCCAACCCCACTGCAATAAGCAAGGACATCTTCACCTAGACCAGGTTGCTCAGAGCCCCATCCAACCTGACCTTGAGTGTTTCCAGGGATGGGGCATCTACCACCTCTCTGGGCAACCCGTTCTAGTATTTCACCACCCTTGCTGTGAAAAATTCCTTCCTCCTATCTAGTCTAAAACTACCCTCTTGTAGTTTAAAACCATTACCCCTTGTCCTATCACAACAGGCCCTGCTAAAAAGTCTCTCCCCATCTTTCTTAGAAGCCCCCTTTAAGTAGTGGAAGGCTGCAATAAGGTCTCCATGGAGCCTTCTCTTCTTCAAGCTGAACAATCCCAACTTTCTCAGCCTGTCCTCACAGGAAAGATGCTCCATCCCTCTGATCATTGTTGTGGCCGTCCTCTGGACCCACTCCAACAGGTCCATGTCTTTCCTGTGCTGAGGGCTCCAGAACTGGACGCAGGACTCCAGGGGAGGTCTCACCAGAGTGGAGCAGAGGGGCAGAATCACCTCCCTCGACGTGCTGGCCACACTGCTTTGGATGCAGCCCAGGATACGGTTGGCCTTCTGGGCTGCGGGTGGATGTTGCTGGTTCACGTCCAGCTTTTCATCCACCAGTACCCCCAAGTCCTTCTTGGCAGGGCTGCTCTCGATCCTTTCACCCCCCAGCCTGTATTGATACTGAGGGTTGCCCCAACCCTGGTGCAGGACGCTTGTGAACCTCATGAGGTTCACATGGGCTCATTCCTTGGACTTGTTGAGGTCCCTTTGGCTGGCATCCTGTCCCTCAGGCATGTCGACCGCTCCAAACTGAGGGTTGCCCCAACCCTGGTGCAGGACGCTTGTGAACCTCATGAGGTTCACATGGGCTCATTCCTTGGACTTGTTGAGGTCCCTTTGGCTGGCATCCTGTCCCTCAGGCATGTCGACCGCTCCAAGGCTTGGTGTTGTCTGCAAACTTGCTGAGGGTGAGAACTTTGCCCATGGAATTGCTGGGTTGCAATCCTGCAGTTCTTAACTACGATTTTAACCTAACCCAGAACTCAGGGAAGTTGGAAGTCTTACAACTTTCCAGGTTCTCTGAGAGCTGTTGGATTTTGTTGGTTTTGTTTACTTCAGGAGAGGATTTGCCTTGCACATGCTCAGTGGTCTGTTCTTCTGGGCCATTATAAATGCTTGTCCAGTCACTGAGGTTTCCATTCCTCTAACGGATACTCTCTTTTCTAGCTAGCCTCAGAAGGTGGATTGGAGAATCAATCTTAATGAGGATTCTGAATGAAAATAAACAAACATGTTAAATTATAAATACACACATGTATACACACCTATACGTATACCTTCAGAGAACATATATGTGTATTCATAACTACTGTTCATTAGTCTCTCTGTTTTCTGTGCATCACCTAAAGACAGTTGCCAGAAAGTTCATGCTACTTTAGTTTACTTTGCACTAATTTCCAGATGCTTCAGTTAGATTGTATGATTATGTAGGTATAAGGACAATACTGTATCTGATATTCTAGGCTGTGAGCATTTTGAGGGAAGAAGTCAGCTTATGAATGGATAAAATAGGAAAAGAGTAACAGTAGAGAAGAAATTAAGAAGTCTGGAGATAAGACCTCACCACACTGTGTAACCTTCTTTTGACATGTCGACCGTGTGTTCTTGTCCCAGATTTTTTACTAGCAATCATGGTAGTACCAGGCAGTGATGAGAAAAAGGAAGACAAGCCACCCTTTGTTTAGTTTGCTAGCATTGAATACTGATTTTTTTTCAAGCAGTAAGAAGAGGAAGCAGTCTGTTTATATTTTCATGTGGGTAAATCCAGAAGGACAAAGAGGAAGGTGGGAGGAAGAAGCTGGGCTGAAATCAGTTGGCCCTGCCACTTTGAGTCCTTAGGGACTTTGGCTGTTACAGAGTAAGCAAAGACAACCATTCCAAAACATTCCTGCATTGCTGCTGTGCAAAGTAAGCAGGTGTGATTCCTCTTTGTAGGGCAGAAAAGGAATCCCAGAAGAGGGAGAAGTGTCATAAAAAAGCTGTTTCATTTCTTCGGACAATTGTATATGCTCTCAAATAGAGAAGCAGGGAATGTAGAAGCCTAAGATGCAAATTGTTTTTATAATTTGAGTAGAGATTTTTCACCAAAGGTGCAATTATTACTTGCAACAAATAAACGCAATGTTCTTTAAAATGTAAGGGAAAAACAATACATTAAAATCAAATCACTTTGACCTTCTGTTTTGCACTAGTGATCTTTTAGAAGTGAAAGATAGAAGTGTTGTCTAAAACATTTATAAACTGTAATTGTGTAGTTTGCGATGACAGGCAATGTTAGTTCTAGTTCTTAATACAGTATCTGTTTTAAATTGTTTCAAAAAACAATGCACAGTTGAAGAGAAGTGACAAAGTAATTAAAATACTATTTTTCTTGAACTATTACACCACAAAAACTCCAAAAAAACTGCAATATCCCAAACCACAGTGTTTTGCAACACAAATTATAGATAACAAATGAGCTGTGTTACTGCTTATTCTCAGTAATTTCTGTAATGTAGAATAATTAGTGCTATTTTCCATATTCAGGTGTAAAATTAGGAACAAATTAAGGTAAAATGTAAATATTAGGTTATTGGAAAGCTATGTTAAATACTGAAACTAAGACTAATGATGTCATGTTTATAAAATTAGCATAACTTTAAAACTCGCCTGTTGGAACTGGACGAAAGAGCCAGGGTCTCAAATGTTCTTCTAAGTATTTGTGAAAAATGAGTGCCAATAGAAAAAAGAAATGCATAAGTGCTTTGAAAGATCACAGCGTGAGCAAAACCACAAACCAACTGTAACACTCCAAGGTGCTTCAGCTGCTATAATTTATTTCCATATCAAGTCTGTGTTGTGTTCAGTAGATTCTTGTCAGCTTCCTGAAGTGGAACTTGGGCTTGCAGGTCTCTCTGTGAGTTTGTCTAACCAAGGTGCTTGAAGGGTAAGAGTAAGTAAAGGTTATGAATGAAAACTTAGGTAGGTAAATGTCCGGTGTGGATTGATCTCCCTTTCCTTCAGATACTTTTCTCTTGTGAGTCTCAGCTGAGGGAGGCCCAGTTGGATTCAATGGGCTGAGGCCAAAGGTAGGTCAATGTAAGTTGCACTCATTTAAGAAAAAGCCAGTTGGTGAAGCTCTGGATTTTAGTTATCTGCTGAGCGCTTAAAGATGTTAAATGCAGTGGGGTTACAGCCCTTTCGAATTGTTTGTAGTGTTCTTGCCATTAGGAATGCAGTAGTTGAACTTGTCTGCACTTGGTCAAAGGATTATGTGTTCTGTGGGTAAGCTGAAGAACATGCACTATTCAGTGAAGTCATTAATGCTCAAAGAGAGCTACTTGTAAGAAATTTATAATCACAGCTTGGTCTGAGAAGGTAAGCAACAACAAAACAGCTTATCAAAATCTGTGTGCTCTGTCAGATATGTCAGTTTTGAGTCTGTAGGCAGTACTGTCTAAAATGAGAATTTTGTAAAGCTCTGCTGTTGCTTTTGTGGAGGAGGGTCAAGCCTTACAAAAGCATGAGAAGTTGTTTGAAGGCATCTGCATGTGTGTGACTATTATGTATCTTGTTAGCATAGTAAAAGACTTTCTCCTGAATTGGGAAACAGTGGATAGAGTTCTGTCATTTTTTTGGTTAGTCTCTACAGAAGTGATATGGTAAACAGGATTGGTAAACATACTTACGAAGGGATTGGGAAGGGAAAGGTTGAACAATATTTTTCCTTCTTGTGCAGTGTAGTCTTTTGACTTGTATACAATATAAAGAGAAGACAGTTACTTCACACTTTTATTTTGATATGCATATGTCATCATGCTGTTGAGGAGGGGAAAATTAGTGGAGTAGAAGTGAATGTGCTTTTAGAGATAAGTTTTAAAAAAAGTGTCACCTGCCAAAAAAAAAAACACAGAACCTTTTTTATATTTCAAGGCAAAGAGGCAATAAAACAATTTTCTGTGAGTATTGGTTTCCAAGAAAAGTGATCTGAAGAAGTGAACTAGTTGAGACTAGGAATATGGGAAATGCTGTGTACCTGGACTGTGTCAGACAGATTTTAAATAGTAGTCTATCCTTCCTCTTTCTCTCCTTAAAGTAATAAATTGTTACTCCTTAGATAAAGGATTTTCTCTTATTTCTCAGGATGCATTATTAGATGGTGTTACGGTGCTAGAAAATCTGTCATGTAGTCCATGCTATTTTCTGATTTTAAAAGCAATACTTTAAGGCGGACTAAAGATGACAACACTTACTTACTTAGCAAAGACAACTTCACACACTTTTAATTTTTACTTTATAGTGTACATGAATGCACTATGAATACTTGGAATCCAAACATTTTCTATGTTTTTTATGTTTGTGGCCCATATGTGTCAATTTTTAATGTTTGATTTCTTTAAGTTTAGTCCCTTGGCAGAAAATTGGTAAGTAATGGATAGGAATGCAAAGTACTTTTCTCCCTGCTTTAACAGTGGCTTTTGGGTATTTACATAGCTGAATAGTAACACAAGGCAGGGGTGGGGTTTTTTGCCTGTAATGTCATGGGATCGCTGTAGTCTTAATATTTTATCATGTAGCACAGAAACGTGTAGTATGAGCTTCATAGGGGTTTACTGTGTTGTGACTAACACAAAGGGTTAGCTTTGAGTAAATCCATTTTGATAAGAACAGAAACCTTTTATTAACTGTTTAAATAATTTTAAACATTTTACAAAAGCAGTTCTTTGTATGAAAACTATGTTTCAAGCTTTAAAAATTAGGGTTTTCTGGTAACCTTTTGGCTACTTAAGATTTCTTTTCCGTTTACTTTTCTTCAGTATGTACTGCATATTGATTGTGGTTATTTTGGTACTACGAGACTTTCTGAAATGTCGGAGTATTTTGGGAGGGACAGATGAAGTTATGATTTGAGGATCCAGGGTTTGCACCACCTAGTTTAGCATGGTGCCCCTGTGCCAAATTCTTTCCTTTCAAGGTTTCTTTCCACAAATTTCTGCTCTGACCAGGGCATCCTCCCTTTTAGGAGCTGTACAAGTTTGTGTGGCAGAAGGGTGTGTTCTGGGTCTGAATGGGATCTTTCCCTCTTCTTTTCCTTAGCCAGTCAGGTACTCAGCGTCTCTGTGGAAGGACTTGTTCCCTTTGCTGTCTGGAGGGAGAAGAAATAGACGGTTAGAATTTCTTCTTTCCCTTCTGACTGCCACTGGCAATTATGACAGATGGTGTTGGAGATATACATGTGGAAGTGCATTATGTACAGCATCTCTTTACAACATACTTGAGCTTAGGCTGTCAAAATTTCTTAAATGTTCCTATATCATACTGTAGGCACCATGTCCAAATTTTGCTAGCTATCACTTCAGTGTTTTTACACTAAGCAGCCACAGAGGCATGTGAGAGATCTTGTTCAGCATAGAGGCACTGAGATCTAATAAGTTTGCCATTAAATTTATAGTGGTAGTGGACCCTCATGTTTTGAACCGCACAAGTGTATAAACACAGCAGACACAATTCTTTGCACTATAAATAGGAGATCAGGCACTGTAAACCATGAAACGTTTTTGAAGAGTGCAGCCACCAAGAGGTTCAAGCTGTCAAGAAGTCCTAGCTTTTTGTTGTAGCAGACCACTCATTCTTAACTGCTTTTCCTTATGTTTTTTAATTTGTTCTGTAGTTAGTAAAATACATGTCTTCTCTGCTTGATGCCTCCATTTCAACTGTGCTCTGCAAGTTAGGGAGCATATTCTACCATCTATCCTATTGGCCTCACTCTGAAACAGTTGAGACAAGACCCTTGTTCCTGAGTGCTCATGTGCTCTAAGAGATTTATTTGTTTTTCTCTCAAGAAGGGAGTGTTCTACTGGGCTGATTATCTCCATGCATCACCTGTCTTGTCTTATTATCTGCCCGATGGAATTATTGAAGATACTTACCAATTCTGCCAAGCTTCACCTTGTATTTGGAGTTTTAGGCTTGTAGCACAGAGTGGGTCTGATTACCTTGTTCTTTGATTGAGTAGCAGACTTGAGTTAATTCCTTTTAAAAAGGGCTTTCTTAGTAACGCTAGTATTTGCAAGAAAGTGAAATCCAGACACTATTTTCAAATTATTTTCTTTTTTAGAGTTGCCTTAGTTTCTACCCAGGATTTTCATGAGATTGGGCAACCATGTGCCAGTGTGAAACCAGCAGGTTACCTGTTAGTATTCTTCCCTGATTCTTTTTGCTTGGGATTTGGGGCATCTTTGCCTGTTACGTGAGAATAGTTCCTTCATTTACCTTGCACAGAAATAACTGCCCTACTACTTGCATAGCTGGCATGGAAGCTTTTGGAGTTAAAAGGTTTTTGGTCTGATGTTTGTTTAGTAATGTGTCTGGAAGGTTCTTGGGAGCCTCTTCCAGGTGATACAGTCCTGGAGTTATCCCACTGTGGAACACCCATGGGGATGAGCGCTCTGAGAAGGAGGCTGCCAATCAGTGGAGTTCAGATTTTGCTCCAACACAACATTCCCTTCGCCATGTCCTTGCTTTCTTTGTTGAAGTTCTTGGAGCTTTGAGACTGAGAAATGTGTGTCACACTTCTTAGCTCCTCATGAGAATACTGGGAAGCACAAGGTAAATGAATTGTGTAGGGCTACTATGCATTCCAGGGCTGATTGCGTGTGCCACATGTGTTGAGGTGAAAATTCATCCACAGGAATTCCATTTAAGGACAAATAACTTTTGCTTTGGTAAATAATTTTAAATTCTATGCTGTATTTAGGAGCATTTGTATTATCAGGATGCAGATCTCATAATTCTATGCAAACAGCTAGAATTCTATAAACTAGAGGTTTATTGTACTAAAGATTATTCCAATTAAAGACAAAAATAAAAATAATAAAATGAAACCATTAGCTTTGTCAAATTGGAAACTACTCAGAGTTGTTTATTTTTGAATAAAAAAAGTTTAACTTTTTCCTTACTAATGGTGAAATCAGAATCCAAGGTCTTGCAATTTTACACATGATGAATGTTCAGGATTTTTGTAAGTTATATTAAGTGTTTGAAAATAGGTACTGTGAAAGATGCTTATGTCAGTTTGAAAAACTTGACATACATTACATACTGTTTAACAGTATTTTACATTTATGTAGGTTCCTCTAAAGAAGGAGGAGCTGGAGCTGTGGATGAGGATGATTTTATTAAGGCATTTACAGATGTTCCTACTGTACAGGTAAGATGCTGTGTATACTCATGTTTGTTTTCAGAAACGCGCTATTTGCAATACTATGTGTTAGCCTACTTTTGAAATGTCTTTAATTTTATGGTCTTCTAAGTAAGTGGTGTTACTTTTCCTTCTTTCTGAATTTAAAGTCTCCGTGGAAAGCTCTTTATTCTTTTCCAGTTAGTTACCAAAACCCCCGCCTTTTCTTTACTGTCCTACTAATTATTATCACATTATATTTCAGCTAAAATTAATTCTTGCTTCTTAGTCTTTTCCAGGGAGCTACTGTAAATAATTGTATGTTTTAATTTTAATAAGAAAAAGATTTCTGTAATGTTTGGAAAATTTAGGGCTGCAGTTTCATGGGATAATCAAGTACTAATAATATAGGCAAATAATTAAAAAAAAAACCTCAAATAATCATTGCATTTTCAAATGTGTCTGAATTGTAATGATACGTGTCTGGCATACATGTCCCCATCTCTAGCAACACTTAAAAAAATAAATCTAGTGCTTAACTGGAGTACTAACGAACCTGTTGGATTCTGAGTTGAAAGATCAGATTTTACATACTTGGTACTTTCACACAGCTGAGTCATTTAACATGTTTGTATCTTCCTAGACCTATTTTGAATAAGTTTTCCTTGAGCAAGTTTTCCTTCCTCTTTACTAATCTTACCCGAGTTGAGGTAAGGATGGAGGGGAGAAATGTGTAACTGTTAAGGAAGAGAGAAGTTTTTGTACTAGACCCTGTGAAGAAATAATGTTTATGACCTGTAGTTTTCCAGATTATTCTAAAAGCAAAGGAAACTCATTAGACAGAATGGGGAGAGGGAGTTGTTAGTACATTATTGAGCCCATTCCTGTGTCTTCCTTTTTTCATTACATTTGTGGGGTTTAGTAGTGGCTTCAGTGAAAGTAAGGAAGGGAACTATATTATGGAAAAATTGATTGAATTCTGAATCAAGATTAAGTACATCTGTATTAATCAAGTAAATTGAGGTTACTTATGGTGTGTGTATGTTTAACTCATTCTTAAAAGCTTCCAGTGTTGGATCTGCCTTTCTAGGAACCTGCTCCAATGACCGCTCATCATTAATAATATCATATTCTTTACTCATACCTAGTTTGTAATCCCCAAATTGGAAGTACATCTGTATAGTTATTACTCTTATTTGTGTTTGAGCTTTTGATTTTTCTGTCTTTGATGTTGCGCTTAGCTGTAATGATGTGTGTGTGTTGCCCTCTAATGGATAACAGCAGTTTATGAAGAAGATGGGTGATTGAGATAAGTCTGATGGATCTGTGTGCCAAAAAGAGAAGTACTGTGGTGAGAAGATCGTGCCTTTGTATTTAAGATTACAACCATAATGTTTTTACAACTCTGTTTATTTTATTTTGCTTAATTTGAAGAAAATCCTGTGTTCCGGTTATTAGGAGTAACTCCCATTAATAGCTAGAATTTTTTTCAGAACAAATTTAATTGTTTTTATAAAAGTCTGATGTAGGAACTTGTGAACAAAAAAATGTATTATGTCATTGACTGAACACAGAATTTCATCTTGACCTTCTAAAAGCATAATTGGATGGGGAGAAAAGAAATTATTAAAATAGTACCTTTTGTTTCTCTGAAACTAATACAGGTATGGACAACTTTGACAATTTGGGATTTTTCAGTGGAATTACAGTTTTAATTTCATAACAAGATAAAATTATGCCTTTACTAAATTCCTCATTACAGTGAGGAATTACAATTTGAATAGCAGAAATTGCATAGATCCAATTCTGTTTGTGCCAGGTAATTAAAGAAAAAAAATAAATTCTTTGCCTAGGTGTGCAAGTAGGTCAGACGTAAACCCACTGTACATGTTGCTTCTGTACTTGTCTGTTGCTTAGTATGTTTTAATCCTGTGGCAGTAACTACAGCACGTGATCTCTGAAAACACATAGCTGTCAACAAAAAAAGTCCTAGTTTTGAGGATCTACTTACTCAGTGAGACAGCTTACAAAAGGTATTTGACCAGAACCTCAGACTAAGTTTCAAATGTGCACTAAACAGATCTCAGCTGCCACAAAAAAGCATGGTCCCACTTCCCTTGTTGTTGCACTTTGCTTCTTTGCGATAAGTTGGCATAAGCTGCTGAGTTGGCAGAGAAATTTTTGCCTTTTCTCTTGTATGGTTAAGTTTTTCTGTGTTAAAACCCTGAACTGGGAAGGGGATGGGGCAAGGTGGGTGATGGTAAATGGTGAGCCTGAGGAGGTTGAACTGTGTCATGAATTCTGATGGCATTAGGGTCACTGATATGAAACTGCATCTTTAGTTAAACGGTGAGTAGTCCCTTCCACTTTTAAAAGGAAAACAAGAATTTTCTTTGATAATGGAAATGTAATTTGATGGAAATGATCATCGAGACACACGTAATATTTACTCTTGATAGTATGGTACCTACAGAATTAGAGTAAATTAGTGGTGTGTAACAAGTATTGTATGCTACCAATATACATAAGTATATTAAAAGTATATAAAAAACTCAGGTTTGATTTTGTGGGCAGTGGAGTAGAAAGTCTGTTACACTTGCACTCACTGTTTTCATTAAATCATTTACTCTTTTCAAATAAGTTCTGCATCAGATGTTTACTGACTTCTAATGAAGAAGAAAACAGTAATCATGAGAAACGGCTTTTTGGTTTTTATGGATGCAGTTGTGTCCCCTGTATAGAACTGCAAAGCTGCTTCCACAGTGTACCCTGGAAAAGCTTACACAGCTATGTCGTAATAAAAATTTCAATTTTATTGGTACAGCATATTCAGAAATTGTTTTCTGCATGATAGTGAAGCTGTCCTGAGTGTACTAATTTTGTTTCTGAAGTGATTCCTACCCCGTTTATCTTACAAACCAGATATGCAGGTGTTTTAGAGCATGGATGTCTTCCACCTACTCAATATTTCAGCATGAAATATAGAGGCGTTCATAACCATGTTCTATTCAAGTATTGGAACAAAAGTAGATGTCAATACAGTCAAGGTCCCAAGTCTACTGTAAGTTATAATTCATTTGATATGGTCAAAAAATTGGAAAACTAGACTGTATGTTGAGTAACTCTTGTAGTAATTTCAAGTTGCCCAGGAAAAAAAGGTATTTTGTAGAAAATACATGTTCAGCTTAACTGTAGAACAGAACGTTCCTATTTTTTTTTTAACAATAAAATAAAAGCTGCGTATATACATGCAGAACAGTATGTTCAAGAGACCAGTATCAAAGCTCTTCAGCAATCCATGCAAAGCAAGGTGTCCTAACCACTGGTCCTTTTTTCCTCTATATGCTCTGTGCTCTTGCATATAAAAATTATGGTTTGGACTTAAATAATGAGTAAGCATGAGGCACTACTATTTAGGTGCTATGTAAATTACCATGCTGGCCTCCAGCTTTCACTCTAGAAGGGTATAAGTTTCCTTGAAGCTCTGAATCGTGTCTGCCAGCACCATGTGGATGTCTTGGCTGTGTCTCAGATGGCACCAGGTGTCTGTGTATGGGCAACTCGGTTTAGCCCAATGTGTTTATGTAAAAAACTTTTGATCCAAAAAACTGGAAATCTTTAGCTGAAAATGCATTTTTGAAGAAACTCTGTCTGGATCAAGTTTCTGGTTAGTAATTTGCTCGATAACATCTTCAACTTGTTCTCAATCTGCAGAGAAAAAAAAAAACCTTTAAATTTTGCATATTCACTGGAAGCGGAAAAGAGCATCCTGTGGCTTATGTCTAGGAGAATAGAAAGGAAGTCAGTTTATTTCTGATGTTAGTAATACGTTTTCATGGCTACTTTTAAAAAAATTTTCTTCAGAAGTCCACTGTTGTATGTGTACAGTTACCAATAAATGCATTAATACATCAGTCACTATTTGGTAATACATGTATGATTAGATTGGTCAGACTTCAATTTTTCTGGAGTTACTGTGTATAGATAACTCTGACAAGAGGCTGCTCCTTACATTTATTTATTGGCTCCATAAGTTAATAAATGATAGGCTTGGAGTACTAGTACATATAGAAGCTACTGAAGGTTTTAATTTATTTTTCAGACAAATTTTTAATTTTAGTGTTGACCAGCAGTCCAGTTAGGTTCTTTTAGAGCCATGCACTCTTGTAATGTGCAAGTCCCTGCCCCAAAACAGTTGCACTGGGTTAAAATCTGTTGGTTGAGTACCATGGTAATAGTGGGTATGAAAATAAAATGGAATTGCAATATTATTGCAACAGATTATCTAAAACCTCTGCTTGTAGCAAATAATAAATTATTTAGTGGAGTTATTGAAATTCCAGATGTGATTAGCCCATCACAAAGGTGAAAGGTGAAATCCTGAGGAAAATGTTGATACTTCAGCTTTTCTGTTAATGAATATTCACTGCTCGGTGATATCCTCAAAGATTTGCCTTAAAATGCCCATTTATACATCTTGCACAGTTCTCAGGAACTTCTGGGGCAAGATTTTTCAGAATTATAACTGTATTTTCAGTCTTCTCAAGCTATTTGCCTTCATCAGGTTACCTGGGATATTAATATTATCACTTTTCTGTGTTTTTTTTAATACTTCAGATATATTCTAGTCGAGAACTTGAAGAAACATTGAACAAAATCAGGGAAATTCTCTCAGATGACAAACATGATTGGGATCAACGAACTAATGCGGTAAATTTTTCATCTGATTTCAGGTTTGGGTGGGTGTATTTCATAAAGCACAGGTAGCTAGATTGTTTTATCTGGGGTGTAATTACTTTAAGAAAGAATATTTAATCAAAGACATTTTAATTTTAATTTCTAAAAATTGAATTTCCATGTATCAAATAAATGTGAGCAAGTGTTTTAAAAAGGCCAAAACAAATTTTTGCTGACATTTCAGTGGAAGCTTTCTGAAGTCCATTGTGTATATTTCAGTTGGCATGTATGCAAAATTACATATTCTGCAGGTAAACTGCTAGCAGTAGTATATCTTACGTGTGGCTACAGTAACTTCCACTTGCAGCATAAAAAGCTTCTGTGTATGTAGCAATTACATTTTTTTAATCAGGTTTATGGCATCTTAGTGTTTGGAAACGGATATGTGAACAGAATTACATATTTGTGTATTTGTAGACTGGAATCTGAGACTTTTTAAGCTCTGGAATTTAAGTAATACAATTTTTTACAGTTGTTTAAATTCTTGTCATATTTCAAAATGATGCTTTGCTCTAAAGACATGCATTTTTGCAATGAAGTTGTTACTTTTTTATTTTGAAATGCATATTGGTAGTGACATAAACAAAATGCTTTAACTTTTTTAGCTGAAGAAGGTCCGGTCATTGCTTGTTGCTGGAGCTGCACAGTATGATGGATTTTTCCAGCATTTACGGTTGTTGGATGGAGCTTTCAAGCTTTCGGCCAAGGATCTCAGGTCCCAGGTGGTTAGAGAAGCATGCATTACTGTAGCGTAAGTATAGTTCATGTGCGTTTGTGTACATTGCTAGAGTTTAGTATGAATTTGACTTAAAGATGCTTTTTCAGTGTTGCGGCATAGATTATCTTGTTGGACTGCTATGGACTATGACTGATGAAGAGTCAAGTCAGCGTCTGAAGCCCTAGAAATAGAGGCATTTAAAGGAATTTGTTCATTTAGGCAATATATGTAGTTGATAATCCTGTAACAGATTGTATGTGAAGAGCAAGTTGCCATCATTACTCTGAGTATGTAGCGTAAGTTAATGCAAACTGCTCTAATATTGGGGACTAGTCTTAGGGGCGCTTATGCTTGGGTGATAGGCACAGGGCTTCACTGTGACTACTTGTAATAATAAAGTGATCTGCCCTATAGTGTTCTGAGCCCTTCCACTTGCCTGTTGAATTCTGAGATGCAATTCAGTTTCATTTCACATTTTGTGAGGTAATATCTTTCATGTCCGTGATAATTTTAGAAGCTGTGGCTAAACAGAAATAAGCTCTCCATCCTCAGCGTCTTGGGGACTCTCACTAAATTCAAGATGGGGAAGAAAGCCTTAGTTTTACATCAGAGCAGTCTTTCCCACTTCCATGTTTTCAATGGCATTTTTTTTCCTCTGGGAAGGCATTAATGTAACCACTGATTTTTTTGGTGGCTGTGTGGAACAGATACCTCGCAGAGTGCACCCATGCTGTTCTGGTCTTCTGATTGAACAGACCATGGGGACCTGCTGGAGGTCCAGCTGTCCTTGCCAGGGAAATTTAGGCTTTAAGAAAGTAATGCTAACCTTTCCTAATGTGAAATTGGGAATAGTGTAAAAGTACTGTGTAAATGTCCTCGTTCTGCATTCAAAAGGAGAAACATCTTGAACAACAAATATAAAAACTTAAAGAAATTATATACTCTCAAAGTGTGTTAAAAATCAAAAATAATATTATATTTTATGTGGATATGAGAATTGTAGCCTTGCCTATTGTGGTATTTGGTTTTCATTATGAAATACAGTTATAAGGGTTCAGCTTCTTAATGTGTCTGCTAAATAACAAAGACGTTCCACTAATCCTGCATTTTTAATGAGGCAAGGACTTGTAAATCATAAAATCAAGAAAATCTGTTGTATGGAAAGATAAGTCTTTAAAAGGTACAATGAACTTTGTTATTTTAAGACTAAG
The DNA here is from genome assembly GCF_000687285.1 of Phaethon lepturus. Lineage (NCBI taxonomy): Eukaryota > Metazoa > Chordata > Aves > Phaethontiformes > Phaethontidae > Phaethon > Phaethon lepturus. The sequence goes on along the minus strand of NW_010554069.1, from coordinate 81,294 downwards.
AAATGAACTTTTGTTAACAAGTTTCATTTATTTCTCCTAAATAGCCATCTTTCAACTGTTTTGGGAAACAAGTTTGATCATGGCGCTGAAGCTATTGTGCCTACCCTTTTTAATCTGGTTCCCAACAGCGCCAAAGTGATGGCAACTTCTGGGTGTGCAGCCATTAGATTCATTATTCGGGTAGGTGTTCCTCTCTCGCTTTGCTTGCTAGGAGTATTCGGGTAGTGACTCGTAGCAGAGAAAATAACAGTTTTGAAATACAGCATTATAAATCATTCTGTCAGGGAGAAGTAATTTTTCTTACAGATGGACAAATATTTATTATTGAAACCAATTGCCGGCATTACCATGGTAAAGATGGAGGAATAGGTATGAAAAGCAAGTCTGTTTTCATGTTTTTTTTACAATCTGTTAATTGTAAAAAGGCAAATGTATTTGAAAAGTTAACTGTATTTAACTGCCTTATTGGAGAAGACAAAGTTAAGCTAGTAGTTAAGAAGCTAGTAAGAATAAAAAAAAAAAAAAAACAAAAAAACAAAAAAACAACAACAACAAAAAGCCCCAATTTCTTTTTACAAAATAAAAACAATTGGAACTGTGGAGTTAATCATAAAATGTTGAAGAGATCAGACATATGCGGATCAGTTCAGAAAGCACAAGTTCATGGAAGAAAAGCCCAGTAGAGATTCTAATCCTCAGATTTAAGAACTTTCTAAGATGAGTCCTTTATAGCGTATGGAAGAGGGGAATGCTGTATACTGCCTGTTTTTCCTTCTTGTCTGTTCCTTGAGCATCTGCTACTGACTGGTGTCTGAGGCAAGATATTTAGCTAGATTTTTGGGACTTGTACAGATATTTTTGTATTTCAGAAAGAAGTGGAAGGTTGCCTGCAGTTTCTGCATTAAAAGCTGCAGTGTTTTTAATGCTAGGCACTTAGTGCTATTCGCTATGATCTCATCTATGGTTTTAATTTTCTAAGCGGTTGGAAACCTAAGTGGTTTAATCACACCTTGTATTGCCATCCTCAGTGTGTTTTGGAATCTGTACTTACTCTGTCTAACCATACCTCTTAAGAATGTGCTCTGAGATTTCTGCGTTAGGTTTGTGTCAGCACTTGGACTAAGAACCATTGGCCTTTTTTCCCCAGACTCTTACAGTATACTGTGAAATGGCTAATGGCACAGAGTTAAGAGTGGAGGAAGGAATACATCTTACGCAGGATGATTGAAGTTGTAAGAGAAGAATACCATTTGCAGTAGTATTAGACAAGCTCAGGCATGTGAAAAACTAACCCTGTCGTCTTTAGAGGAGCCCAATCAAGTGTCAGAAAAGCAGCGCATGAAATAAAAATTCAGAGATTATATTAAATTGCCTTTATTGGTTCAGTTCTGTTGGAGATAAGCTTACACATTGGCTCTACCTGCCCTGATTTTGTGTAAACTTCTGTTATTCATAGCTGTAATTTAACGTACTAGATTGGAGGCATAGAAGCGAGAAAATCCTATCCAGTGTTCAAATACCCAACCAATAAATGGCTTATGCAAGGTGTTCTGACAGAAAATTCAGGTTTCAGTGCAAAACGAAAGAATCACAGAACCATTAAGGTTGGAAAAGACCTTTAAGATCATCAGTCCAACCATCAACCCAACACTACCATGCCCACTAAACCATGCCACATCCACACGTTTTTTGAATACTTAGAAAGAAAAGTATCAGACTCAAACGAAATGCAGCCCCACTCTCCTTTGGACTTCTGTCCTTTGGATTAAATGCGATTTGGTCAGGGAGTGTGTGTAATAAGTTGAATATTTAGAGCCCAAGTCATTACAGCTTTTGGAGTCAGCGTTTTGCTCAAAAACTCTTACCAGAATCCACTGACAGCCAGTTCAGATCTGGTGCTTTAGTATCTAATTGCTGTGAGAGTGAGTGTATGTAAAGAGAGGGATGCTGTATTATACCAGTGACCTTGAAGAGCTTTGCCCCTTTTTGGATTTCATATTTTTTTTCTCCATGTAGTTCTTATACTGTAGTCCCATTTCTCTTTCTTGATTCTTAATAAATTGGGAAACCAATTAAAGAAAAAAGAAGTGGGGGGAGGTTGTGTCATGATGAGGTGGCATGATGGGCGAAAATATGTTCCAGCAGGAGGTGGGATTCAGGTTGGGCAGTTGAGTTGTGAGGTGGGTTGGGAGGAAGCATGTATCGCTATGTACATCATCACAGCTTCAAAGAGATAACAGATGAAATGTGCAGTCTTAAAGCTGAATGAAAGCAAGCTTTGCAAAACACTTTCTAGAAATTATGTCACTAGCTCCAAAGATTTGGAACATACAGGTTTCTCCATCTGTAAAAACATTTCATTCCTTCCCCTGGTATTGCTTATAGTTCCCTTTTTGGCAGTCATGTGCCACATTTCAATTTGAAAAGTATGCAAAACACAAACAAAACCCTAAAACCCCATTTAAAAGTATATTAGTGCAAATAAATGCAGCTGTAAGGCTCTTCCAGATTTTTGGATTAATTCCCTCCTAATTCTGAAGTTGGCAGTAATCTGAGAACTGATAATTATCTCTCTGCTTTTTTGGTGATTTGTGTGTTTACATCCTGCAACAATAACCTAAGGAGAAAGTATGATATGTGAGATACTAACAATTGCTCAGTACTGTACTTAAACAGTTTTTTTTATAGGCTGCAGTTTCATACTGTATTGGGGACTGTTTCAGGAATTACACCTTTAATCAAGAAAGGAATAAAGGATTTGTTGAACCATATTACTCTTACTTGGAACTAAAATTTTAATACTTTGTGTCTACAATTAACTAAGATAACCTGAAATAAGGCTGCTTTAATTCTGAGTTAAAGTATTGCATTTGGATTTAATGTAGTTTAACTTATCCACTTTAAATAGTAGTTCAAGGGTTTCCTTTTCCCACGAGGAAAAGAAAAAACAAAGGAAAAAACACCCGTTAGGTGTTCCCATATAGATTGTATACATAAGCTTACTTATATTACATGTCATGCTTTTATTATTTTATTGACATATTTTGCTTTAAAAGCAATTTGGTCTTTGTAGCACTAATCATATTGATTGATCCTTAAAAGAATGCCCATAGCTTCAGGTTGATTGATTTGCTTTTTGCTCCATAACTCTAATTTTTAAGACTGCTGTGTCTATTGCTTTTTTCCTTCTGTGATAGAACTAAAATAACATCATCTTACAACTCCTTTGAGGAGATACATTTGAGCCTTCATATATGACTTCTGGCAGCTAAATATTGCATATCATGATGTAATTGTTGGTGGCATTGTAAGTGCTTTTTGCTTGACATTTTGGAAAAAAATAGGTTTAATTCACGTGCTAGCAGCAGTCTCTTATTTAACAGTATTCTACACTCGGTTTCAGTCAGCATTTTAAATGATTGCAATTTTTATTATGTTGCTAGTTCTGTTTGACTTAATTAGTACAGTACAAATTCAGGAATGCTTTTGTCATTAACTGCTTTGTCTTTTCCCTTCAGCATACTCATGTGCCACGACTTATACCTTTAATAACAAGCAACTGTACCTCAAAATCAGTTGCAGTTAGAAGGTGAGTACATTATAAATAGCAAATTATTAAAGCTGTTGCTTTTTTAAATGTGATGATCATATGTTAAAAACAAACAGATTTGAAGATTTGTGGCCGTTAACTCTGAATACAGAAAACTGTGTTATCCAGTAAATAACAAAAATTAATTTCAACAGTTACATCAGATGATGTTGAGGAATGGTACTTTCTGACCTATTGGGGGACGTACACTGTATCCTTCTGCAGAATTTATTCTAATTTAGAATGTTTCTAACACTTATTGAAAAAGTACCTTTTGATTTAAAACCAGAAGTGGAAAAAAAAGCTGTAGTTGAATCTGTGTTGCTCAGCCTAATGAGAATAAACACCACAGGTACTGAGAAGCACTGGGAGAGCATGAGATGGATATGCATGTCTTTGCGAAGAACCAGCCTGAATGTATTACTTACTGTTAGGGCCAGACTTGACAGGCCTAGTGAGGTTAGTTCTTGTCAAATCTTTGCAGTGTCCTCATGCCAGGAGGACTTTATAACTTCTGTGCAGTGCGGTTTGAATGCGTGGAGCTAGGCTGTCTGATACTGTGCCCTAAAAAATAAACCTACCATGCTGGGGACTATGGGATTGAGACAGTGGCTGCTACTGTAGATAGGACATGGTGGCTCAATGTGTTGTCATGTTTAACAGCTGAGGTGCGTCTTCAGCATGTTGCTTTTTCCAGGAACGTGTTACTTGAACACTTGTATTGGTTCTTGACAAAATTAATTCGTTTCTGCCAATGTCGTTTTCTCCACAGAATCTGACCATTTCTTTCTCAGAAAGCTAGCTCCGAAAGTGATATAGCTATGTTTATGCAAGAAATAGTTTGAGCGTCTAAACTATTTGCTCTGAATCTAAGCTATCTTTGCATCCAAAGCAAGTTACCTCAGCCCAGATTATACTGACCTGTCATAACTTCTAGTTTGACTGCAGAACAATTCACAGGGCTTCAGTGCCTTACCATGGCTTTGCTCATGAACATTAGACTGTAGGTGGCTTTGGTACTGCAGTTCACAATCCAGTGAGCATCAGTGAAGGTGGCCAAAATTGCACTGTTTTCATACTGGCATCATTCCTTTGGAAAGACAGAGGAAAACTAGGTCGGTTGTAATAATGAAAAGCGTTTCAGGGTTTCTTGCCATGTCCTGTAGGTGTCCAAAGGATTTGGGTAGAATAAAAATGAAATCTGTCCTTCCAGAACAGGTCAAAGATTAAACATAACCAGAAAAAGCAGTAATTCCAGACAGTGAAGTCCACTGCCTTTTTGAAGACTTGTTATCTACACCTTCCTAATCTGTGTCGCTTTGATTTGTTCACCAGAATCTAGCTTCAGACATATTTTAAAGTATGCCTTTTGCTAATAGCTGTCTGCTAAATTGTCAAGAATTCTGAATTAATAATGAATAAGGTTATATAACTTAGTTTGGACAGTGCCAGCAAATCTTCAGGAGTACTTTCTATATGCAGAGCCCTGTACTAATGGTCTCATGTTTTCCTTTATGCTACATACTCAGTAATGACAGATGAAAGGATGGGAATAGTGTTCGGAACAGAAGTACACTGCCATAGAAACATTATGTTGTGACTTAATGGCTGAATTTTTAAAGTATTGTTGGGTGTTTTTTTTTTTAATATTAAGATTTTATAGCTTGTACAATTTTTAAACTTTATTGATCTTTGTTATTTTGGGGCTAATAAAACTATCATAGCCTATGTGTAATAACATGACAGATGGCTAATTGAACCACATCTTTGTTTTTTTGAAGTTTAGGATTAGTTAGTCTGCGTGTTTGCTTTCTCTACAGAATGTTTTAACTTTGCAATGAAGTGACCAGTGTCCTTATTTGACAGTTAAACATACTTTTGTGTATTTGTTTCCCTTGAGGGAAGGAGTTACTTTTTATTCCACAAGCACATTAAAGAAAGGAGTATTAATTATAACTTTTTGTTCTGTCTTTTTAGGCGCTCCTTTGAATTTTTAGACCTGTTGTTACAAGAGTGGCAGACACATTCGTTGGAAAGGTATGGGCCAGTGTACTTTTTCCTCAAGAATAAACTACTAATGAATTTTAAGACAGAAATCCTTTAATTGGATTATGTTGTTTGGTGTTGGCCAACCTTTCTAGCACAGCAAGTCATGTGGCTCATTCAAGTGCCAGGGAGAAGTAGAACTATATGCTCCAGCCTTGACTTCATGTTGCCTCTTTTCCTTTTACCCTCTGCCTCTTCTCCTATACTGTACGTGAGCAATGCATACCATGCTTTCTCAGAATTTCACATATATCTTGTATCCTGTGCAGCCAAGATGCACAGGTAAGCATCTGTCTTTTCTCCTGAAACGAGGAAATTTGTGTGTTCACCATAACAAGACTGCAAGTGGGATTACGCTGGAGGATGATTCTAGTAATGATTAAGAGTACACTGTAGCTTCTTTGGGTAGATAAGAAAACAGTACGTGCATCAGCTCTGCAGGTTGTCTACTGTTAGCATAGAGTAAGAGCAAAGGGACTACAAGGCCTCCAGAGAAGGCTCTGGAGAGCTTATCCAGTTCCATGGTCACCTTTCACCCCCTCAAGGAGCTCCTGAGAAAGTGAGCAATTGGGAGATCACTTCATGTCAGAGTGTGTATGTGTGTTTTTAAAAAAACAAACACCCCACCCCACCCCCCAGCAAAAATAAAACCCCAAACATATTTTGAATTAAAATTTGTTTATCATTGCAATTTTTAGTTGTTCTGATAGGTGCTTTTCTGTTCTTTGAGCATGTGTTGAGGTTTAGAACTCATACACCAGAGGCTTTCAGAGATGAATTTCCAGGAAAGAGAACTTAAAAATACTAACTCCTTCCTTTTTCTTGATATTAACATAGTAGGGTAAATAGTTTTTCCATTGCAGTAAAGTAGGTGTCTTTAAAAAGGTGGTTTTAAATAACTTTTTAAGTGTGATAGGTGGATGTGTGTCTGAAGAGTAAGTTATAATTCTCTCAGACTGAAGGAGGAAGCTTAGTTAAACCTTTACAGAAGGTGCAATTACGTAATAGGTGTCCTTCAGCATTTGTTTACTTTATGTCTTAGAAGGAACTACTATCTCAGCTGGTTTTTACTTAGAGAAATGTTAATTAAAGGGTAAAACTTTACTACTAAAAATAGAATTTGGAGCAGCAAAATAGCATGAAGAATGTCTTTCTTCTAGGCACGCAGCTGTCTTGGTTGAAACAATCAAGAAGGGTATTCATGATGCTGATGCAGAAGCGAGAGTGGAGGCAAGAAAGTGAGTTTTTACTACATTTTACTCTGAAAAATTGTATGGTTTACATAAGCAATAGAAGGCTTCCATCAGAGGTGAGCGGCTAACTATGGCTGAAGAAGAGAGTACAAGTTAGGTTGAAAATTGTTGTTTCTGTTCTCGGAGTCCTGAATTAATATCTGGTTTCTTTTGCAAAATACATTGTGAAAGGTGAGGCAACTAATACTGTTGTGCAGCATTTGAAGATTCTACTGCAACAGGAGTTGTAAAGGTTGATATTGCTGCATAACCATCCTCCCCCCCTGCCTTAAGTCATTAAACAGCTGCAGCAGTTTGACTAGTGAGTAAGCCAGAAGAGAATTTCTCTTGCTTCCCCAGAGAATCGGTAAGTGAATGTGAGAATTTCAGAGGGCAGACTAATCTTTCAAAAAGATTAATTCAGTCAATGTAGCTAGTTTCTTTTATGATTTGATGAGCAGTATTGTATGCATTACGTATCTTCAGTTTGAGTTCCTTTCCCTCCCATCCCTGGTTCGTTCTGTAATCTTCTACTTCCTGACTCCACACTTCGAAGAAAATACAGAGCAATTACATGTGGTTAATTCTCTTGTTTTGCAGGGCTTATCTGGGTCTTAGAAATCACTTTCCTAGTGAAGCCGAGACTCTCTACAATTCTCTTGAGCCACCCTATCAAAGAAGCCTCCAGACCTACTTGAAGAATTCTGGCAGTATAGCATCTCTCCCTCAGTCAGACAGGTCATCCTCCAGTTCACAGGAGAGTCTCAAGTAAGTGTCACTTAACTATTTCTGAGTCTATAAACAAATAAAAACTGTTTCTCAAAAGCGAATGAGCCAGACTTCTGTGGTGTACAGAAAAGCTGCAATTGTATTTTGTCACTTTCAATTTTTGGGGGGGGAAAAAAAAAAAATCTTTTACTGTGTTTTGCTATATGACAGTATTACCCAAGGAAGGTGAAAAATAAGGGCAGTCATTAACTAGATTTTTAGCAAGCTGTTCTTATTCACATATTTATTTCTTAGCAGCCTCTGTTATGCCAAAATACCTTCAAGGTTCACATACTGATATCCAGTGTTCTGGTGCAGTGCATAAGTCTGGGAGAAAATAATGGTGTTACTCCTTTTTTATCCCTTTTCACTGGGAAGTATGAGAAAGAGACATTGACAGATGCATTCAGATAAGAGATTGTCTTTTTCCTGTCCTCACAGTATTGAATATGCATTAGCAGTATTTTGCAGCTGTGCTAATTACTAGAGGGTAGGTCTGTGCTGCAGTCAGTGGTGTATTAAAATGTATAGATAATTTTGAGCTGAATAGATAAAGTTTGCTTAGGTACAAATAGCAAAAAAAATCTACTGCCTTTTATTAGAAATGTAAAACAGTAGTAGTAATATGTGGTGATTTTTTTTCCTTGAAATTCTGGAAGGCTTTCTCAAAGTATTTAAACCTGTTAAGATTTCAATTCAGATACTTCATTTCCAAAGCCAGAGAACTTGTCTGCTCACTTTTGACTTCAAAGCAAAGACTGCTTCCAGCATATTGGAAGTTAATGTTTTTCTCTTTTTTTGGCTGCCGCCTTAAATACCAGCAGCTTTCCCTCTTCTGTGTCAAATCTTATCTTTCCTATAATACTTGTAATTATAAAAAACATTTTAAAAATAATTGTCTGTAATGGAGGCTATTGCTAAGACTTTATTTTCCACAGAAAAATGTTTATTCAAAGATGCAAATACATGATCTTCTGTGAGGGTTTAGGTAACAGTGCTGACCTCTATATTATCATTGAGCACCTCAGCTAATAACTTGGATAAATACACAATATTATGCATCTCTCCTCTGTGCTTTTTGGTTTAAAATTAGAGGGATTATCTTTACTCAAGCTGACACTCCAGACTCAGACTGTAATTTGACTATTGGTGAAATAGTCAACTATTTCAGTAAATGCAAACCTTCCCAGTCAGGTAAATATTTAGATGGCTAGATATGAATCAATGAATAAAGTATCCTGCTTTCTTCTAGTAGTCTTTTGCTTTTCCCCGGTCCCTCTGACTGCATTTTACCCTTTTGAACCAGACAGAAGGAAGGGCTCACAGTTAAACTTGAGTAGACAGAGAGATTTTGCTTCAGTAACTACTCATTTTTGCAGTAAAAGTAAAGGGAAATGGGGAGAAAACATAAAGGAAAAGAAGAGATTTTTCTGCTTTTATAAATTGTGGGAGCCTCTTAAAACTCAAACAGGGGAAATTCAGTCTAGCTGTTTAGAAGTTTCTAATTTGTACCTCAATTCTTGGGACTGGAGGAGTCTTATGAATTATACAGCTGTTTTCCTTGGTATTGCCATTCCTTGGTATTTCCACTTCACGTAATTTCTTTCATAAATCAACCTTTTTTTGTAGCTTCTGCCATTTTTGTTTGACCACTGATTTAGATGATCAGCCCTGTGGTTAAAACCTTGTACTGACGCCTTAAATGCTTCTGTGACCAAGTCTGGAATGCCTGAACTGTGTTAGCAAAGTGTGCCTATTGATAACCTAAGGATTAATGCTTTGTGGCAAAGATATAATTTTATAAAATATAAAAGATAAGATGATTGTGTTTTCTTTATCATTCTGTATTTAATGTGTCTTGTTGAAAATATGCTCAGAAAGTTAAGGGGAGGAAAGAACAGAATTTTTTTTTCTGTCCATTATTGTTGCGTTTTGGATCTGATACATGAAACTTAACTTGTTGGGTTTATTAACTGTTTTTTTGATTTTTTTTTCTCCAGTCGGCCTCTATCTTCTAAATGGTCTGCAGCCAGCCCAGCAAGCCTTGCAGGCAGAGGTAAGGTGGTTGCTATATAGTACGATGCACAATAATTGTTCTTTATGTTCTTTGAATTAGAAGTTTTAAATGCAGCTTAGTCTTACTGTCTTAAGCATTTACCCTGTTTCCAAGTTGAATAATATTATGTGTCACTACAAATGGCACCTGGAGCTACGATTGCCTCATTTACTTGCTTCACATTTTATGTATTTTTCAGTTATTGCAAGTATAAGACATAATTTGCTATGTATTGGTACTGTTAATTGATCATCTGTCTTGGAGTTTTGTCATGAAACAGTCGTTCTAAAGAAGCAAAACATTACTCTGTGGTCTAGTCTATGGTCTGTTAGGCTTATGGCAATTGGCAATGAAGGACTCGTACCTTTCATCTATTCCCGTGTGGCTGCTGTTCTTTATAAAAAACAAAAAACAAACCCACAGATTTGTAATTCAAAGAGTTTAATTTTGTCTTGAGTTTTCAGAATTTAGTATCTTCATCCTTTTTTCACATAATGTGTTTGTAACTCTTCTGGAGTAAACCAGTGAACTCCTTTTTACAAATGGCCAGTAATTGAGAGTGTTTGTTTTCTGGATACTGAAACTGTTAAGGGGGAGTCAAGTTTTGAAGACCTAAACCAATGCTTAAAATTAACTGAAGCAAATAGTTAATATTCAGTGAATAACAGGAGATGAGTATAAAAATACTTTACAGAAGATTAGACCCTAAAGCAATTCAACGTATGCATTCAGCTTGCCTGTGGCTTTGTCTTAGCTGAAGTGTGGGTCTGTTATCTTCCTTCAGTATCACGAGGGATGCTGTGAATTTCCTTACCTTTCTGAAGCATGTAATAAATCACATAATTATGTTATTTATACTAGGATGGGAGCACATAGTGTCTCTTCAATGCTAAAATCTTGTGCTGCATGAAGATAAATACTGCTGTAAAATAAACTGTTCTTTATCTGAATTTCATGGCAACACCAGGCCTAGTTTGCTTCTTAACCTCAATAATATTTGGTTTATTAGACTTACACTATTTTACATCGTTTTCTGTACTTTCTGCAGATATGCTGCAGTAGTAGAAAATGTTGACCTTTTAAATAGAATTAATTTTATTCATTGCCAACTTTTTTTTTCCCCTAGTTTCAGGCAGCAGCAAGAGTGTTCCAAGCCCAGGAACTCTACAAAGGTCTCGCAGCGACATTGATGTTAATGCTGCTGCAGGTGCAAAGGCCCGCCATGCTGCTGGACAGACAGCTGGAGCTGGGCGCTTGTCAGCAGCTGGTCTACCTCCAGGATCTTATGCTTCACTAGGTAAGGGAAACATCTCTACAATACTGTGAAATATTTTTTGAGGTTTTTGATCAAAAAGTTACAGGAAAATACTTCTACATTTGAAAAATTGTCATCATTTTTAGTAATATTGGAGTATTGCAAAAGAGTAGGTGTTCTGAAATAAGTTACCGGTTTTGCTAGATGTTTTATTTTACTTGTGCTGAAAGAATGCCGATGTAAGGAATGTGTCCATACTATCCTCTTTATATGTGTTAATCTGGGATTAATACTAAATGCTGGAAGGAGCAGTACCTTCACTTAACAGCAGGTGGTGATCATGGGGTTTTTTGTTTCTAGAAGTAATAGGGAAACGAGCGTTAGGACTCTTGATTTTCCATTTTTCTCAGCTCTTCAGCTGACTATTTTACAACAATGCTAAAGAGACATCTTGGCAGTAAGTGGTGGCTTCTTCACTTAATACAGAAGTGTTTTACACAGTAGTATACAACATTGATTTCATAGATTTCTTTCTAAGCATTGTTGATGGAACTATGGGTTTGTTTTTTATCTAGGTGACAGTCTTCATTGGTAGGAATACTTGCTCTTAGACATAAAGTGCTAAAAATTATAAGAGTGCAGAAAAGTATTTGGTGGTGGTGGTGCTAGATGGTAGTGAGGAGGGTAAAGGAATGTGGGCATGTTTTTGTTCTATTTAGGTTATCCATACGGAAGGGTAGCAATGGGGGAAGTGAGGCTCAGTGTTGACAAAACTGTTAGTTTTTTCTTCTCAGCTTATGTGACAGCTAGATCACCAAGGAGGTGATGTCCTAATGTCAGTATTGCCAAAGGTGATGACAAGAGAAGTGGAGAAACAATACAGTTGTTCTGATTTTCTTGGTGTTTGCAGAAACGTGAGGATACGCTTAGGCTATGGTTTCAAAGTTTTTGGTTGTGCTTTTTTAAAATAAAATTTAAGCTAAAAGCTATTTCAAATGAGCTGATTCTTTAGTCATCAGGGCCTGCTTGAAATGGTTTGAACACCATTGATTTTAGGATTAAGTTTGAGTGTGTGCAATCCTGACTAAAAGGAATACTTGCTACTTGAAATAGTAATTTCGGGTGTGGGCTCCCTCTAGTGCCCGCAGGGGAGTGAATCACAGAACCTGCTGGGTAACCAACCGGTGGACATCAAAGTTAGAGTTTTGTTGGTGGAGGAGATATACTTGTGGTTATTGCTTGAGGAATTCTCAGTTTCTCATACCTTAATACTTAAAAGCCTGAAATAGATGGGAAGATTGTTCTCCGAGATCAGAGTATTGCCTAGTCTCTTTTGGTGTACAACTGGACATATTCTGAATCTCAGACAGAGCTGGAGTTCAGCTATTGTGAGAAGTAAAAGCGTCACAGCATGGTGGTTAGAATGGGGGGAAAAAAGTCAAATGGGAAACAAAGAGAGAAATCTCTCTCTGTTAATCTGTTGTCTTCATGCTGCTGAAATGAAGGAACTACTTTGGTCTTAAAGAGTTTCACAGAAAATAGCTCTTGATTAGAGTATTGGTTTGCTTTCAGAATATTTTAAGCAATATGGGATTCATGTCCAGAATTTTGTAAGCAAGGGTTAGGAAGGGCACAGAGGTTTTTAGGGAAGTAACTAGTCGTGCTTTTAGGCAGGAAAATAATAGAAATAAATAGCTTATTCTCCTTTAGTTTATAGATTTGATGAGTGGGGGTGGGGGAGAGGAATAAATAGGCAGTAAGTCCAGGTCATATTCTTTTGAAGGATTTGAGTAGCTGGAAAGCTTTGCCTTGCTAGCAGATGCACTAACTTGTGGAGAATAATACAATATTGGTTTGAAATGGCAAAATAATGTGATACTAGCAATGTATACTAAAGTCAATTCATATTATAGGTGGTATAAGGGCAGTGATAGTCAAGGAGACCAAGGTTTGTTTACAGTCACAGAAAAGCAGTACTGCTTGATTGATCTTGGCTCATTCTCCTAACAACTTTTTAATAGTGGTAAGGTAATTTAAATGACACATACACATCCCCTCTTACCTATATAGAGGGTGTGACTGTTGTGTGTTTGGCTATGGATTAACTATGGAATCCACCTCAAAATATTGTTTGCTCTTAGTTTTCCAAAGATAACCTTAAAATGAAAGGAGTGTGAATCCAAGCAAGTGCCATGTTTCAGAAAATGGGCTGATTTGTAAACTTCTCCCCTCTGTTCATTTTAAGGGGGTTGTTTATACTAAATCCAAATATGGCACCTTAAATGACAGAATTATCAAGATAATGCTGACTATGGTACTAAAATGCTTACAAAATGTTAGTGTATTTCCATAATGCTTTCCACATCTTTTCAGGTGCTGCAGTCAATACCAAAATAAATAACATAGTTTTGTCTGGATCTTGAATTTATTTTTACCCTTACTTACAGAGAAACATCCACCTTTTGCTTAAACAGCTGCGAAATTTAGAGCCTTAGAGGACCACAAATTCATGAGCATAGTAATCTATAATTGTCTCTATCCATCTCTTCTGTTTTTATTATTAATAGTAGAAGTCTTGCTTATTTATGGTTGGGGTTTTTTTAAAGACTATTCTAGAAGCAGGAGGACATTCTTTAGTTATTCTGAATATTGACTATCTTTGACATCAAAGATGTCAAAGGAGGACACTTAGGCTGTAATTATATGTCTCACACTAAATGTTTTAATTTTGATTGTTACTGTCAGAATATGTATGCACTACCTTCCAGCTGAACTGGTAAATCTTTAATGCTTTTAAACCAGAGTGGAACTTTCTCCCATTTGTCCTTTGTTGTTATTGTGATGTCTTTTTTCCCTCCTGTACCTTAGCCCAGGTGGGGTTTCATGCTCAGTAGCAAATTTACTAAGAAACAGAAATATTGTGGTTCAGTAATGATATAAATATGTACTGATGCTTCAGTAATGGTTGACATCAAGCATGAAACAGTTTATAAAATATTTCGTTGTAAGATTTTGCTTAAATCTGGGTAATACGGAGAGATTCAACATGTGCAGGGTACTCGTACCCCATTCTGCAATTTTCTACTTTGGACTGAGAGAAACCAGCTTTATTTAAGGTAGCTTATACATGCATGAATTAGATAAACATGTCTGCTGTATTTAATATTAATGTATTTTCCTTAATTAATGTTTTATGACTCTGCTGTGAACACCTTTATTCTAACACACTAAGTTTTCCATGTTTCTTTGCCTGCTTTATCAACAAAGAGGATACTTCTGACAAGATGGATGGTAAGAAATTGTTTAGTCTGTCCTCTAATTCTGTTAAATATTTAATAAAGTGTCTTTTATGTAAAATTACTGATGTTCAATAGATTTGTCTGTTCACTAACAAAATACTATGCTGTTTTCATTAACCCCAGTGTAATCTTGATGTCTTAATATATGTGTTGTTATTGCTGTATTTGTCAATGTTTTTGATTGGTCTCTATTAGCAATAGAAACTTTATCAGAAATTGGACATTACTCCTATTTTTTTTTAAAGCTCTATTAATTACAGAGCAATTCTGTAATCAATACATGGGTGGTTTTTAAACTAGCTCTAGTTCCATGGTGTTTCATAGCTTTACCTGTAAAGTCAAATTTTTTTACTTCTTGGTAGAACAGCAATGGGAGAGTAAAAGATGCTTGACCACATAATTAAGGGTTTAAAAAAACCCAACACAAACCTAAAATCTTCTATTTCAGAAGTACTCTATCAAAATCTAGTCTAGTTACATCACTTTAAGTTAATCCTGTAATACAATGTAATTCTACTAAATAGCTTGTTAAGAAGACCTACCTGATAAAATAGCATACCGAGTAGTCCAGTTAAGTTTCAGTGCTTACTTTTTCTTAATTTACTGTATTAAACACATGGAGGAAGTTTTTACCCTAACTGCAAAGCAGTTGAGAATCAGGCTTCTCATAGCAGTTGTCTATTTCAGGTGTGCTTAAGTAGTGTTTCCCCTATAATAAAGTGACAGGGTCCCAGCTTGATGCCTGATAATTCTAGTCCTAATTTATCGCTGGGAAATGCGTAACAAGTCAGTTGTTTGTTACTTAATAGTTCATGTCATGTGTTTATTAACAGTGCATGTTTTAAAGAATGAGTAGATTACTGGAAGCAAAGCAGGTGTTGTTTTTCATAGAAATGAAAACAGTAGGAAGGTAGATCTCTAAAACCCAGAATCCTGAATCATTTTAAAGCACAGATTATCAGTTTCATGAGAGATACTTTTTGGAAGAATTTGAGACATTTTTGAGTATTGCAGATGGCAAGCCTACTTTAATAAAATGAGGGGGGTTTGTACAGGATAGTAGTGTGTCTCGCTTATTTCCATATCAGATTTCCTTGTGTTGCATGTAATAAGATTTCTTTGTAATTATGTGTGCTAGACACTTCATCTTGAGCTTTTTCATGTTGCCACCAGCAATAAAGGTTCTTACGGCTATGTGTATAGGCTTTTTCTTTTGTTCAGACCAGTAATCACAACTAAGGGTGTCCCACAGGTCTGTTTAAAAACAATAAGGCAAGTGTTACACAATTGGTCAGAATAACAGAGGGTTTTTTGTAGAGGATATCTGTAGCGATGATGTGTGAGACACAATGAACAGAGCCTAGCTCTCCAGCTATAGTTGCATGATACAGCTGCTCTGATCTAACCATCACCAGCAGGAACTAACAGTTTTCCTTTTCCCACTAATCCTGGCCACGTGTTCTTACTACTTCTTTCACTAATGCCTTGTAATACTCCATTATCAATCACTGTAGGTGAACCAACTGCAGAAAACTGATTTCATAAAACAGAAGTGAATTCTATTCTGTTATTTAGCTTTTGGAGCTGACAGTGAGCCTTTAACCATCCAAACCAGGTGATAGCATAAGGGTGGAGAGCAAGGAGAAGCAGAACCACCCCTTTTAGAAGCAGCTAGCTGTTAGCCTGGCTTAGGTGTTGCATGGAACCTGCCTTCCAAGATCCAGCTCTGGAAGAATGTTGGATTTGGAGGCTGGGGGCGTAATTTAGGGTTTGGGTTGTTTTTTTTATACAGACTGACAAATTCGATGTGGAAAACTTTGAGGCACACCTACATACATACTACTGTAACTGATTTTTGTGAAGAATCATTGAAATTTACGCTGAATTAACTTTTTAGAGGGAGTTTATAAAAATAGTGCCTTGAAAATAGTATAATACGAGAAAACCGTAGCCAGGTTTGCTGAGAAAGTTAAGTTCAGGCTAGACAAAGACACTAACGAATGATTTAATCACTGTAGTTCTCTTACCAGGCAGAAATGGCATAGTGTGAAAACAAACATGGAAATACCCTTTGATTTTTTTTTTTTTTTTGAGGCATTTAACATTTTTATCACTGCTATTCCATTATCAGATTTGTTTCAAAGGAACCTAGAGAGAGGATGGACTATTGTTTAGGTAGCTTCCCATCAATTCCTACGTACTGATGACAGTAAAAAGATTTGTCCAATTCTCATTTTGTCATAATCAAGCCATGTTAAGCTTGGCGTACTTGTTCAAGTGTGATCTGGTTTCAGCAAGCTCATACTACCTCCGCTTCCCTAAGCAAAACTTGATCTTGTGCATGTAGATCTTCAGAGTTCTCATGGACTTAATTCAGAGAAATCCTCCTTCCTGGCCATTCCTATCAAGTTATCACTGTCCAGTGTGGGAAACACTGTCCTTGTGTATTTTTCTCTGAGATAGTTTATAATAGTATGTTTTATATTTTCGGAAGAGCTTGCACTAAAATATTTTCAATGTCTGTATTGATCTGTACATGTCATTTTGTTGACTTATCTCAGATTTTTTTTTTTTTCCTAATGATTTTTTTTGCGGTTTTGTAACAAGTTTGGAAGGCAGCGCTATATACTATGTTTTTGTAAATCACTAACAGTATAGTATGGATGTTGATAATTTTGCTTCAGTTCAATAATGGAGTTGCAACACAAAAGCTTTATAACTCTTGACTTGATAACATTTGTCAAGATTCATAAGATTAATCTCAAAAAGGAACTGGAGAGACACACTATTGTTTGGAATATCATGTATTTTATTATTTTTTCTGTTTAGGAACAGCTTCTGAAGATGGTAAGAAAATATTTTGTTAGAATAGCTAATATTTTCAGTTTCATATTTTCATTAGTACAAATTAAGCTTTACAAGTAGAATGTGGTATTTCTGGGGCTTTGTGGAGGTTCATAACTCCAGATAGCTTATGCATCTAATACTTGGTTGTCATGTAATATTTTTAAATTTCTTTTGCTTTTATTTTAATTCTCAAGTACTCATCTGCTATAGAAGTGTCATTGCTTAACATTTTTAGTGTGAAATAGGAGCTTTATAATTTTGCATTTGTGTTTTAAAGCAAATCTTGTCACAGAACATTTCATCAAACGTGTTCATGCTGTGGAAAGCAGGTGCTACTATTACTCATCTCTTTGAGATTTGGGAATCCATTTTCAATATGCTATTAAGATTTAAACCTGTCATTAGTGAATGATGTAGAGACTCCAAATGAGTTAACAGTTCATTTGCCTCACAAATACAAACTGGTTTTTTACCTTGATAAAATTGAAACAGGTTCCAAGCATAATTTAACATAGTATCGAAATAGTGGCACTCTGTATTCCTAAGTTTTTGGGCCAAATTCTGAACACAGTTACATGCCTTGCAGTCTCACAGCACTCAGTGGGTAAACATTGCCATTGCACAGGGATAACTAGTAGAGTTTGGACTTGTTAATCTAACCGTTCTTGTTAGCATATTGTTTTCTAATAGTTTAGTGAATAACCTCCTTTATCCTGATTCTCTTCTTATAGACTCTCATCTATGTCTATTCCCTCTACTTGGATGAATAATATTAACTTGGTTGGTCTCCAAATTCTCCTGTGGAAAGCCTAAAGAGGCTAGAACTAAATAACAGTGTGTGTACCTAATTCTTCTGGGTCAAATATTGACTCTACATGTCTAGAAAATATTTTAATTCTGCTGTTTTTAAAAGTGGATTATTTGTTGAATGAGATCCACCCTGTACAAGCTTTTTGGGTTTTGTTCTTGCAACTTAGAAGAATTATGGTTAGATGTTTTTTGGTTTTTCTTTCATTTTTCTGTTGTTTGAGAGGTTGGCTTAGGACATGTAGTACACAAGTCTACTGTTTTCATTTATGAATGATCTTTCAGTTACCTATAATTCATCCAACTGGGGTCTTCCTTTCTTTCACAATTTCCTTGTGTACTCTGGATGTTATGAGGAACATGGCTAATAATGCAGAAGGGCTTAACCCAGAACCAAGATGGTTTGGCATTCTAGAGAGAAGTGAATCAATTGCTTTAGTTGTAGATACTCAGTTTAATCTATGTCTTCCTCATTTCTATCTGTTGAGGAGAGTAGTATTTCCTTACACCATGTGATGTACTGTGACACACTGAGAAGTACTTAAGTGTACTTTGTAAAGTGCTGTAAAAGGCTTGGGAAATCCTGCAGAAGTCTATATGACTGCGGCCTGGAAAACAATACGATCTTCAGTAATAAGAAAGCTAGCATTTAGATTTTTAAAAAGAGGAGTGAAGTTGGAAAGATACCTCAGAACCCTATTCAAAAAATAGTCCACATAAATTTTGTAGTTCACAACAGCAAAAGTACCACAAGTAATCATGAGAAGACTGTGCCTCATACAGGAACATTAGTGTATGCATTACCTATTATATTTAATAAACTTCCCTTTTAAAAAATATTATCAACCTATTTATGTTGGAAGCAAAAACTAGCTAGCTAGTTCAGGGTGTTTAAGTGATAATGTGTAAATTGCTTACTGAAACATGTAGCATCAGACAAGTATTTTGATTCCTTATGTACTAAGTCCTTCAAGGTATTCAAATTTCTACTAATTATCCCAAACAAATTTTCACCAGTTGAGTTACGTTATGCTTTTTTATCTACAGAAACTTAAGAAAATATTAGTAAATGCTACTGATACTTTGCTCTCTACATTACTGTGAAAAACTGATTTAATGCCTTTTTTGTTTTATAGGTCGTGTACGAACAAAACTTTCAACACCTTCTGTTGGTATTGGAAATTCTAAAACAGATTCCAGAGGACGGAGTAGAACCAAAGTGGTGTCACAGTCTCAGCGTATGTATTTTCTGTTTGTCAGTTATACCTGATAAAGAGGCCAAATGCTTAAGCATATATTCGTTGACCAATGGATACAGTCAAAGTTCATTTAAAAAAAAAAAAAGCTACATACTGAGTTGTTGTTCTGTGCCTTAGGTTCATCATCGCCAGACAAAAATGAAGGTATTTTTTTCAGTGTTTTGGGTCAGTGGTATTTGCATGCTTTTCTAATTCATGTTGTTTTTCTCTGGACAAAATACTAGGTTAGGTCTTAGTTTGACAATTAGATAATGTAGCAGGAAATTAAATCTACCCTTCAATTCTGTCTTCAATTATAACTTCTCAACATTCTTTTCCCCCCTTTCTGACCTCATCAACACCAGTAAACTTCTATCAGTTAAATTTGACACATGGACAAGTAATACAGAAGAATGGGTAGGCTGAATGGTGTCCTCAGTGTTACCTGCAAAAACTAATTTTTTGTTTTTCAAGAATTCTTACTTTTCAGCCAGAAATACCTATTTTCATTTTAAGCTAGGCACTACTCTAGCTATTGGATATATATTCCTTTTTTTTTTTTTTTTTTTTTTGTATTGCAGGTGTTACTTTTATTTAACTCTCCTTTGGAGTAAAAATACTAAACCCTAACTTTATAATCAGTTACTTAGCTTATATTGAATCAAAGGGTTAAAACAAGCAATTTACTGTATGTCAGCTAATCCTCAGTAATTTTTTATGTGTGTTTAGAAACCAAAGCAAATGCAAAATTTCCAATCTAGCTGAGGACTCTGTCAGTAATTAAAAAGACCTGATTATCTCACGTTCTTGGGCACTGGCTGACCTACAGCAACTTGTTCACACATCAGATGTCTCCAACAGATATCTTCTGACTAAGCTCTGTAGTATTTTCAGATTCTTATCTTTGTCCAATTAAGTGAAATGCAATGAAATTAATGAAAGGAAGACAAATCAACAATAAAATTAAAATAAACTAACCAGTCCTATAGTTTGTCAGGTCAAATGTTACAAACCCAGTAAATTATACATGTTTTGAATTTTCCAGTGTAATTATTTTGCTATCAGTAACCATATACACTTTCTTTTAATAAAAGCCCTTAATTCTATGTTTAACAACAGAAACATTTATCATGAGAGCAATGACTGCATTTATCATAAATAGAATGATTTTAGAGGTTAAAAAAGGAGGTAAAAGAGTTTTAGGGTTATTTCCCTCGTAGCGTACTTCCCATGCAGTTTTGCATTACTTCAGTTTCCAGCAAATACAGTTGGTTCAAGCCTGATCCAATGCTTGCAGGTTTTGTGAAAGAAAACTTTCAAAAAATCTAAACAGATAAATATAAAATAACAAAATCCAATAACAGAAGTTCTAAATCATTTTTTTGCTTTGACAGTGCTGTAATCCCACAAATGTTTGTAGGATGAGAGCTTGAAAATGAAGTCTGGTTATTGGCTGTGACAAAGGTTGTGCAAAACTTGTTTTACATTTTCAGTGTTAAGATGACTACACTATATCATAAGCAAAGAATATTTGGATTAATAATTTAAGGAGGAGGGGAGATAACAGTCCTGTCAAATCACTTTTTCCCATTATGAAAAGCTGTAAGTAGTATCTGTAACACTCTTTTCCTTAGTTTTAGGAAAGTTCTGAAGTAAGCTTTTTGAAAATATATTTGTACTTTTATAAGATTTGGTAAATTCTTAAAAACTTAAGGTGTTTGATAAACTGTTGGGGGGGTAAATTTAGGCAGCAGTATAAGACACTTGTGATCATCTTTGTCATATAAAATTAATTAAACTGACTGTACATTCAGGGAAACAAACTAAAGCTGCTTCAGCTTCTTTTTACTAATAATGACAGTTTTTCTTTGAAGAGAATTCATTTTTGCACAGTATTAATGTCTAAAGATATAAGTTGAATTGATACTGAAATAACTAGATTTGACTGCATGTGATGATGTGTAAAAGTTAAATGCGTGAATGCATCTTTACAGCCTTTTATTACTACTTCTGTTCAGAACAGATGGCTTCAGATATCTCTTTATAACCTGTCAGTGGGGGAGAACAAGAATACTGAGATGTTTTAAGGAAGATAAACAGGGGAAATAAAAATGGATAAGCAAAGGAGAATTGTTAGGCACTGTATGCCAGCTATTTATGTGACTGAAAGTTCCACAGCATTGTGGGGAGTGAGATGCTTGATGTTTCCATACAGGGGTTTGTTTTAGTTCCCCAGCTTATAATAGGAAAATAGCTTCATATTAAGAGTTAAGCTTTTAGTTTTTAAAAACCACTGTAACACAGATGGTTTTGTAAATTTAGGGTTACAACTATTTAGCACTTTTGTTCAAAGATCATTTTATGAAAGACTTGCAAATTTGAATGCTGTTACAAAAGATACTTTTTTAGGGTTTTCGAAGCCCTTTTCTATTTTTAAATTGTAACATAAAATAAATGCATATACAATCTATAGCTCATTATTTTATTCTATGGAAGAAAATGTTCCAGGTAATTCAGCAAGGTGTGCTAAAATTGCATTACCATCTTCATTCAGAGAAAAAGAATTAAATTTCTGAATGGAAACAAATTCTTACTTTTATACTTCAGATGAATTTTAAAGAGCAAAACCTGAAATTCTATGCAAGTCTTTTCAGTTGTGCCATTGTGAGGTTTTTTGTTTTTTTCATCCACCGCACCTGCAGCTCAGTTCCTTTACTGTCTGTCTCAAAAAAAAATGTTTTGGCCTTGCGTGTAATTTTTGTTCAGCTGTTGAACTTCTTGAACCTTTTTGGCAATGTAGTATTTTGTTAAAGTAATATGAAAGCTACAGTTTCATGTTTAATTGAAATTTAATTCTTCAGTATTACCCAGTTGTTGATTAGAAAACTGAAGAATTGTAATTTGCTTGTGCAGCTTTGCTTCATCTGCTTTGTACATATAGCATCTGAGTTCAGTTCTTCAACTGTGGAAGCTACTTAAAAGCACTGCTTTAGCGTAACCCCCTTGTGGCTTTTTCTCCTCTGTGAAATGACTAAAGCTTTCTTATTTCCATTTGCCATCCATTTTTTAATCTGCTCTGCTCCCTCCCTCTTCATGGATTATAAACCCCTACCCTAATCCTGCCTTTACACTTGTTCAGGATCACAGTCTGCTAACCCCATTGGTGGTAAGAGTCTACAGAATTTGTGTATACATCATTGTTTGATCACCTGTTTGACATATCTCATTTGAGGACCCTATTCAGCAGAAATTGTGGGTCACTTTTTTCCATATGCTGCACTTAAGTAATTGGATGTTATTTAGAAGGCAATAGATGGGGGTAGGGTTGTCATTTTGGAATACTGTTTTAGCAATCCTTCTTTCATCATTCAGTTCGTTTAGATCTGCTATTGGTGGTAGTACTGACAACAGTATGCCAATGCTGTTATTAGCATAATATTTTCAGGACATTAAGCTTCATTTGGTTTATTTATGCTATAGTGGTACACTTTGCAGGTCAGACAACAGAAAGATAAATGAAGTATTAGAATGAGAGGTTGCATTTCTTCTGTATATTCTGAGAAGAGTAAAGTTTTTCACGTTTCTGACCTCTTGAAGAAAATCTTCGAAAAGTCTCTTGCACGGTGAAACCTTCTACAATATTTTCATTGTGTTAGAGGTACAAAGTATTGGAAGCTAGGAAGAAGGCATAGTAATATCAGGTCTCAGCTGAGATGTCCTGATATGAAGAAACTGCCAAACCCTTAATTTTTGGAGACCACAGCGATTTTATAGATTTGCCTATTCTTTTTTTGCTATAGAAGTTGTGCTTGTTTTTTCCAGGCTGTGTAATATTTTATTTGTAATTTCTGCTGAATAGGTCCATAGTTTGGAAAAGGGATTTTGCTAAATAATCATTTCAAGTTTGAATTCAAACAATGAATCTGAAAGTATATGCATGGAACATCGTTCTAGTTTTCTCTTTTCCACCCAGCGTATGTTTCATTTTGTTTGGGATTTTGTTTTTCCCATATAGTTATGTTTTAATCAACTTGTATCTTTTTTTTAAATGTGCCTCATGAGAAGTAACCCATAAAACTCACTTGAGATGTTGCATGTTAAGTCTGTAGACCTAGTAGCATGGCTGTGGTCATACAGGTACACCAATATTTTTAAAAGATTAATGAAAGGTTTGCATCTGTATGTAACTAACCTTTGGTAAAAATTATGTTTCACTTTTCATCTGGCCAGACTTCTTTTGAATTCTGTAGCTAGAAGCAGTATATGTGTATCAACTGGTGGTATAAATACGATATAATTGGAGAAGAATGGATTCTTTATTAGGTCTTAGAACTTAAATTTTCTGCAACTGAAATATGAAAATTAGGCATCAGTGAGCAGTTTCTGGTAGTGACTACAGTGTGTTGAACATTTATAGCACTTTGTAATGTACGGTTTTGATTAATAAAAATATTAAATGCTTAAATATGTCTTGATCATTTTTTTTAGCTTGTTTAAAACTAATTGAAGAATTTCTTCGAATTTGTGGGGTAACCTCCACAGACATTAACATGAGTATTTTAATTGTCTTCAGTGACATTTTATTTAACTTCTCAGAGAGTAGTGCTTGAAGACCCCATGCTTTTAAAAGCAAGAGGGAAGAGTTTATATGTTAGGAAGATGATGTTATTTTATTATTTGGTTGCATTGAAAGAGCTGGGATAACTATGAAATCACTAGTTTAAAGTCGTTTCCTTTAGCTTTCTAACAGTTCTTTCTTTTAATAGAAAATGTGATTAGTGAGACCACGTAGCTTAAAAAATGAACATACCAATGTTCATTCTGGGGACATTGGAACTGTTGCTGAAGACTAGAAATACTTGTTACGGTTTCTTGAGCGTATCTACTGCTAAATACGATGCCAAGTGCTTCCTTGCATTGATAGTTTTATCTAACTTGTATGTAGTGTTGTTATAACTTGAACCAGGGTTTTGTATTTCACATTTTTACCTTGTAAGTTTTTCCAGACCATTTCAATCTACCACCATTTTCTTACTAACTTCAAGCATTTTTTCCTTTTTAACCATGGTTGTTTTATCTTCTATGCTGTTACTTACACTTACTCATTTTGCCTTCAGCTGGCAGTAGATCTGGGTCTCCTGGAAGAGTTTTGACAACCACGACGCTTTCCACTATGAACACAGGAGTTCAGAGAGTGTTAGTGAATCCTGCAACTGCACAAAAACGAAGTAAAATCCCACGAAGTCAGGGATGCAGTAGAGAAGCTAGTCCTTCTAGATTGTCAGTAGGTAAGAATCACTGAATAGTGCTCTGTTTCTTTATAGCCTTCTTACTTTTAAGTGCTGGATATGTACAGCTTGTGTTTAGTTATAGGTGGATGATAAGATTAGAATACATATTGATAAAAGTCTAAAATGTGCCTGTTTTCTGAGGCTAGTCTTGGATATACATGGCAGTTTTAAATTTAAGCTGAAGGTTCTAATTTTTTGCTGTCATAATGCAGTAGTTCTTCTTTTCCTCACCTCCCTGTCTTCCTTCTCTTTCTCGCTTTTCTTCACTTAATCGTCACCCCCAAAATATCCACATTCATTGAATGAAAGTGTGACAGCATTTTGAAAATATTATTTTCTTCATTACTTCCCTGTGTCTTCAGAGTATGTGTGTATATGTATTCTTCTATGATACAAAAATATATGTTGTACTACTAAAGTGTAATCAGGTTATACCGTGAGGTTTATCGCAAACAGTATTATTGAAAAATACCAGTTGATTTTAATGGTATTGCTGCTGTTCTTTGTTTTGTATTTTGATTTTTACCTTATCTGTATTAACTTTTATATTTTCCTTCTTTAGAAAGCTGTGGGTTTTTTTCATTTGCATTGCTGTTGATTAACTTGATCTTGAGCACAAATTTTGAATCAATACTCTATTCACATTTTTCATTGCTTGTTTCCTCTCCATCCTTTTCAAGAGGTTTTTCAACCGTTCTGTAAAGAGTTGGTGAATCCCCATTTTTAGCAGTGCGAAGTAATAATTTCATTGAACTGGCTACACTTAGTGTAATCCAGCACAATCAGGAAAGTGTGTGGAAACAGTTACGACTTACAATATGACACAATTGTCAGTGTCTTTTCTTAGAAATACGTCTTTGATCTTACTGCAAAACAGAATTGCATTAAAACTGCAACTTTTCTTATGTCTTCTCCCTTCTGTGCTGCTGTTTGTCTGTACCCTGAATCATACTAGCACGAGGCAGCCGCATTCCTCGGCCTAGTGTGAGTCAGGGGTGCAGTCGGGAGGCCAGCCGTGAAAGTAGCAGGGACACAAGCCCTGTCCGCTCTTTTCCACCCCTTGGTAAGTACTCAGAGTCCCTTGTTGTGCATGGCTGTCTTTGCCCTTCGTTATTTGCACCTAACGAATCCGTGCCTCCTTCATTTAGCTTGTAGCTGGCCATCATTATTTTCCCTTCCTTTGGCTCACTCACCACTTACTTCAATGGAGAATTGACCAATGTGTGAATGGGTTGCACACTTGAAAAATAAATGCTTTGCCTAGTGTTAGTCTTACCTTAAATACCAAGTCTGGAAAGGTGTGAGACGTGCAGTGCCTAGAGACTTTTTTTTGAAAGGGCACTTCTGCTTTTGGAAAGTTTTTTGAAATTATGTGTTTCTCTCTTTATTGCAGCACTCATTGCTTGGATGCAGTTAGATAATCCGTTTCTCACTGACCAGCTAGAGCAAATAGTGTGGCTGCCATCTTCTGCCTTTCCCTGCATCAACACCCAGGGTCTGCTAGTATTCAAAATTGCTCCCTAGTCAATCAATCATTTTGATGTATAAGAAGAAAATAGGCTTCATTTTATATCTACTTACCTATACTGTCATCACTGTATTAGGTGAAAAAATGATAAAAATTTTAAGTTTTTGCTGTTAAAGCAAGTAAATATGATGATGCAGATAAGGGACCAATCTACTGAAGCAGAACTGTATTCTGAGACTGCTCTCCATTTTCTAAAAATGAACAAGGCAAGTAGCAGAGTCCTTGTCCAAGTAGATGAACCAAAGTACAGTTCTGAAGTTTACTTTCAATCTTTGTAGAACAAGTGATAAGTAATTGAAGTAGCAACGGTTGTTACATAGGAAAGAAGAGAGAAGTTGAAAACTTAAAAATTCACACGTGTAGCCATGTTCAGTCCTCATTCCTAGAGCTGCAATAAGCAAAAATTTTGTTTCCACTTAGTATTTCAGCTTATTGGTCTGACACCTAAAAGATTTTGCAAGATGGTCAAGCTGTTGTCTGTTTCTGAAGTGTTAGTAAGGCATAGGAACATCAGCTTGTAATTACTTTAACATGTTGTTGGTTAAAGATTAGGGAAGCTTCTCATCTCCATGTATCCTTGTCAAGGTTACTGTGAAGTTGGTAAATTTTGATAAAAGTCTTTTTATCAAAACATAAAAGGGGTTTGGAAATCTTTTTTTTCATTGTTTGGTAATAGGAAACTATCTTGTAAGATTGTATCTGAAACTGATCTGGTTTTGGTGTTATCTTTGAGTTAGTCTTCAGTATGTATCCCTCTTCTTGTGTTTGTTCAAGTGTAGTTTACACTTAAGGACTTCGTAATACTAGCTGTTAAACATAGTCTGAAAATAGTAAATCTCTGGTTTATATCTCAAATTGAGGCACCCGACTGTACTCCTAATTAGCATTGGAAGTCTACTGTGGTCTGTTAAGGCAGTATGCTTCCTGTCAGCCATGGGGTTTTTTTCTTGAAAGTACAGATTAATTGGATGAAAGCTGTTTCAATAACTAATATTAATTTGTCCAGATGCTATTTAATTGGGAAATCAAATTCCATAAAAGGATTCATTAGTAAACTTGTCCTCTTTTATGAAGACACATCTGGCAGACTGTCTTGTAGTATACACTTATCCTCTCTTCTTTTAGAAACGAGGGTATTTTCTACATCTTTTTGTGCTTCTTTTGCTACCTTATAGCTTGACTTCAATTGCATGCACGTGAGATCTGATTTACGTTTCTTATTTGGTCAAATGCTTGTTATCTTAAGACACCCGTATTAAACTAATACCGTAAGCTGGGTCATTGAGACAGATGCTACTGGAGGTTTTATTTTTATTTGTGGACTTGAACTTTTGTATCCAGCTATCGAAACAAGTATATATACAAATACAAAAGATTGAATTGTCTGATAGCACAGAGCATGCAAAATAGCATGTATATGAATTCAGTGTTGTCAAAAGTTTAAAAAAAAAAGGGGGGGGCAGCTATACCTGGAATAAATGAGAATTCCTAGGATTCCTTCTAGTATGACTTCTTATTTGAATGATTTCAAAGATGATTTGGTGGTTTTTGGACCAGTTTTATCTTATGAGATGCTGTTAAATTCTATGAAAAATACGAAATTCAGTGTTTTTCAAGGGTACAAGTGGAAGATGAAATAAGGCAAATTCAGCTCTGTGTTTGTAGCTAGAAACAGTTTTACACAGGGTTGGAGGGGGAAGTGCAATTTGTATTGCATCTTGAGTCTCAGCAGAGAAATTTTTGCTTATAAATGCTAAGCCCTCTGGGGCATAAAATGACCCAAATGCTACATAATTGCTTCTCTGTATACATTGGTATGAAGTGTTATGTAATCTCACATCTTGGTATAAGATTATAAACAGGGAGATAACAGCTACTCGAGAAGCAAGTGATTTGTAATTCATATGGAAGTGCCTATTTTTCTGTTGCATATAGTTAATATTAAATATCAGACTAGTATAATTCCCATGTTTTAGCCAAGAAATTATGTTATTTTGAGACCATTTAAAATAATTCTTAATTTGATTAATCTTTTTAAAAATGAAACAATAACAGTAAGTACTTGCACAATTTCTACAACTGAGGGGTACAAAGAATATTCTTGAAAATATACTTTGGAATGAGGTATGTTTGATCCAATACAGTGCTTCCTTTCACTGTCTTAAAAACTTGTCCAGCATATTCCAAACGTATACAGGATCATCTTGAATTACATGCCTGAAGTTTGAATGTTTCATTGCACCTGTAATTTTCAGGGCTTGTTGGTGAAAAGCAGTAGAAAGGTTTATCGTATTATTGCTTATACTTAAAGCTCGATCAGCCTTGATGTCTGTGTTTTGACATCATCTGTCCTGTCTCCTTTTCCATGTTGAGACATACTTCATGAAGTATTCCACAAAGCATTGTTTGCAAAATAAAACTCCCTAGCTAAACAACTTCATGCAGGTTTAGTTTGAAATAAAATACGTTGCTGTACCTTGTGTAAGGAGTAGAAAAAAAGCAATGTTGTTTCCAGGACCTTTACAGGACTTGGGATCATGGTGTGCTTCCCCAGATGTGATTTGGTCTGTGTCAGGTTTATTTGATTCACATCAAACTCTTAAATTGTGTATGTTAATCAGAGTAAAGGATGATTCTTTGTTTCTATTTATACTGCTTTATGTATCCAAAAGGTGTAAAATATTTGTATTTATGGTTATTTAGTAAGTTACAAGATTATATCTGGGGTTTATGTCACTGTGGGTGGACATTTGAATTCAAGTTAAAATTGTCAAAATCAGTTTCATTTACATGCCTGTAAAATTCTAACTTAAGTGAACTGAAGAAAGAAGATGAATTGAATTTAAAATTCCTTGGTTTAAGAAAAAAAAATATTAGCAATGGTGAGTCAACTTTAGAATCGCTAAAAGACCAGTTTTATACAAGTGCCAAAAGGAAGAGGGTACTTAGCTTTATTCAAAAGTCCTTAAGGATCTTTGGTACCCACTTTCCATAAATATAAAGAATCTTAATGAACTACAGTAACTAACATAAATGTTTCAGCTTCACATTTTATTTATTTAAACAATGCAAATGTGAAATATTAATAGCATTACATTTTTTAACTTTAAATTAAAATTTAATAATTTTAACTTTCATCTACATAGTAGTGAGTTTTAACTGAGGTGGTCTTATCTGCATATAGGCAAGAACTCAAGTTTATACAAATTGTCAGCTGCTAACACAGTAAGTTCTTGCAGTAGTCACTTTTTGCAGATAATGTTAGATACACGAGCCCTGGCTTTAACTTGAGCGCATGGAATTGAGTTAACGCTGCAATGGAAGACCAGTATCAGAGGAACTTTTTAGATATTTCTGAGGATTCTGTTTGTGTGTGTGTGTGCACGTGTGTCTATGCATTTTTTTTCTTCTTTGAACTTAAACATACTTGCTTTTAATCTGCTCTTAATATTTTAAATTTTAAAAAGTTATGCATGAGTTGTCCAGCATACATAAACCTATATAATTCTATAGAATCATATTGTATTTAGTCAAATAACTTCTCTGAAGCTTTTTCCTTCTGTGTAATACTCAGTTTCTTTGCTAAAGCTGAATCTTTGATAAATATTCTCTTGTTCATCTAAGCAACTATTGCAGCACTTTGATTCCATAGTAATAGATAGGGTTTATATGATCCTGTTATTGCAGCTTCCAGACATCACTCCAGATCCACTGGTGCCCTCTACGCTCCTGATGTTTATGGGGCTACAGGTGAAGGATGAGTACACTTTGCTGTCATCTGTGCAGTCATCCTGGATTTTTTTTTCCCCCCACCTACTTGGTTATTCTCATAGTTCAGTTTTTTAAAGCATTGTTTATATTAATTTGAGTTTTGTGGTTTTAATAATCCAGATAGATGTGTTTATGTTGCTAGATCTCGTCTCCACCCTCTAGCGTTAATACTTTTCGTCCTTAACAACAATAATTTTTTTGCTTGCAGAAGAACGTTTTTTAGTTTTCCATTTTTCAGTATTTGTAGAGCATTCTTTATGCATGTAGTTTTCTAATCAGCACTCTCATTAGCCTTCCTATTGTATTTATTTTCTTTCTAAATGAAAACAAAAACCCAAAATGAAGACAGTAATTTACAAAAAAAAAAAAAAAGGTTCTTTCAATTAAAACCATTGTTTTGTGGGTTTTTTTCCCTGTGATACTGCAATAGAATATTGTATATGGTGCTTTTTTTTTTTACTTGATTTCTTACTTTTCTCTGTACTGCTAAAGAATTCAGA
Organism: Phaethon lepturus; assembly: GCF_000687285.1. Taxonomy (NCBI): domain Eukaryota; kingdom Metazoa; phylum Chordata; class Aves; order Phaethontiformes; family Phaethontidae; genus Phaethon; species Phaethon lepturus. The sequence continues at coordinate 51,067 of NW_010554069.1, read as the reverse complement.
ATTAAAATAACCCGTATTTTAGGCACTACATAATTTAGTAGAAATGTTAAGCAAAAGTTTTTCTTCTGCTTGGGTTTTTTTAAGTGAGTGTGGTATTAATGTCCCACGTTGCTATTCTGACTGAATTCTTTATATTCATTTTTGTTGTTGTTATAACAGGTACCGGCTTTGGAATTAGTCAGTCGAGTAGATTGTCATCATCAGTTAGTGCTATGCGAGTTCTGAACACAGGTTCTGACGTGGAAGAGGCAGTAGCTGATGCTTTGGTAAGAATCTCGCACTTAACTTGTATCTTACAGACCCTTAAAATGTTTGCTATCTGTATGTTAAAGTATGCAAAAGAACTTGTCATTCATTATTGTATTGGCTTCTAGGTGGGGGAAAAAGAGAAACTGAATTGTTAGAGCTGCAAATTATTCGAATTTTTGTTCTATACAGAAGTCTTAACTTTTGAGAAATACAGAGATTTTTCCATGGCAGACAGAAGTAGTCTTGGACTGTTTTGTTGGAGTGGCCTAAGGAGCCATTTGAGCGGGTAGGACTAACCAGCAGTTTCCGACAACAGCCAGACAAACTTCGGGATAGGTTGAGCTGGGAATGATTACAGCTAAAGCACTCTCCTTATCATAAGCCTGGGTTCTGTTTAAAGTTGTTCTGTCTGTGAGATTGATGCTGAAGAGATGAACTGGTGGCTTGGCAGGCAGCATTTCATAAGTTTAGTTTTTGTTTTCTTTTGTTTTCAAAATGACTCTGAATTTAAAACTGGTTATGCCATTCTCTTTCTTAACCTTCACTGTTCTTTGAAAGGGTGGGTTTGGCTCCTCTACATCCCTGCCCTATTTAGCCAAACAGACCTTATCATGTATTTTGCTATTCTGACATTTACATCACCAAGCTGAAATCTTGAATTAGTTTAAAATACTGATGCTCTAAGTCAGATACATTTTTATCGGGTATTGCATACTACTTGCATATCATTAAATATTTATAGGTACCTGTTATCTAGTTACTAGAATGTTTTAAGGAATTTGTTATTACTTTGTTTTAACAAAAAGTTTATTTGGAACATTAGTAAAAAACTACAAATTAGACTCTTAAAAAATGTAGTTATAGCCAGATATGACTGGATAGAAAGAAACAAAATTTCAAAGCAAAAAAACCTGAAGAACTCTCATGTTCTTAGTCTGGCAATTTATTGATTTCTTGGTTAATACTGTTGTCTTGGCACATTAGTTTAAAATCTGTGTGCCTTCACTGGCATAGACATCAGGATACGTGTGAAATCTTGGTTAAGAGGTCATGGTGAAATTGAGTGGGTTTTCCCCTTTCTGATATTGTAAACTTGCAAAAGGTTTTCAGTGTTCCTGGGGAATGTTAATTAGTAAACTGGAAGTCAGTCTGGATTTTGGAATCAGGAACAATAGAAAAGCAGTCCATGAAACATGAGAAGTTTCTGGCTATAATTTGAAAGCCTGTGCTCTACATTTATCCACACTGGTGCTACATTAGTAGCATCATCAGTGCTAATGGTGCACTAATGCACTAATAGTGAAAAGTATCATTAGTACTTTGAGCAGCTTCATAGCTTGTTAAAATTTAGCTGGGCAAAGTATGTGGTAAATAATAAAAATCGAGGAGAAGATCATGCTTCCAGTGACTGCTCTTGAAGCTTGAATGTGTCCTGCTTTGTTGAAGTAACAAAGTTTGTTCATAGAAACTGGTTTGTATTACCTGACCCAAAAATAGCATGATGCTTCGAGAGATGTTAGAGCAAAACTTGTTTGTATATTTTACCTGAAATCTGTCATTACAAAGAAGGATCAAGAACAGCAACATTTTGTTACTGCAGTATTTGCATGCCTTGTTGCCTACCATGCTCTAACGGGCTGTCCTGTACAAATGGCTCCATTTAGCTGGATATCTGATTATGAATGCTCTTCTTGTTTTATCATAGACTGAAGCCCCACCCTCAGAACAGTGTTTTGAAAAGCTAGGATGTAGAGTACTGACAGATGTAATATAAAAATGGGAAATATTCTGGATTGTAGTATTATTTTTATGGTATGAAAAATACTCAGCCAGTTATAATACTGCTCAAGCCAAAGGGATATCAGCCTTCTGGCAAAGATTGGGTTTGAATATAAGACGTATGAAATGCACCAATATGGTGATCTCTACATATTTTTGTACCTCTTACTTTAGCACAGTCCTTGGCCTTGCGGATTCTATTTCTTTAAAAGAATGTCTTTTAACTTACGGCAACCCTTTTAAAAAATGTTCATCTTTGTGATTTTTTTCCCTTCCTTTTTTCTCTTACACATGTATGTATGCTTGTTTTGTTGACAATAAGGTTGCTTGATATGTGATATATTGACTAGTTTGTATTGCGATACCCTTTAAGTTAGTCCACAGTAAAAAATAAGAATCCCGTGCAAATGTCAATGATAATTAAGGGGAAAGCAGTATCACCACTTCTTTGAGTATGTAATGAAACCCAATTTTTAAATACTATCTTCAACTACAAAATTTGAATGGCAGAGTTATTTTGCAGAGGTGTGTGTTTTTCACGTTAAGATAGGTAGCCTATTTTTTTTTCCTCTGGCCTTTGGTATGTTGTTTTGTTTTGTTGGCTTGTTACTGTTTTTAGGGGATTTGGGATTTTGCATTATGTAATTAATTTGAGGGGGGGATATTGACTGCTGTATTAATTGCTACAATGACAAAATTGAGATATTAATATGAAGTTAAAGAGATGGAGAAGTTCATTGTAAAATAAAGTTTAAATGAGGGTTTTATACTTTGATAGCAATTGACTGCATGTGTTAAAGTCTTCATGCTCAAATATCACTGCATAAGACACAAAGATTTTGACAGAGAAGTCTTTGTGACCAACCAGCAGATGATGTGTAATATTTCCCTGGAAATGGAAGCTTAGCAAACTACTTCTTGGCAGTGCATGATAGGCTAATCAGATACCGAGAACTAAGAACAAAATTTGCAATAAGACGATACGTTTTTCAGTGGCAGGTAGTTTAATAGTCACAATGCTGCTATGCCTTACCTTCCTGTTCTCAATTTCTGTTTCTTTTCAATAATTCACTGCTAACAGCTCTTAGGAGACATACGGACTAAGGTATAGAAACTATTTTCCTTCTTCAGTAGTTTAATATTTTGCTATTAACATGCTTGATACAAAGTAAGCTAAAATGACAGAATAAGTGGGTTTAGACCTTATTCTTATATTCTGTAGCATATATAAAATTATTGAGTGAAAGAACTTAACTTTCAATACAGTCTTTATGTCATCCTATAATGCAATTTTACAGATTTTTACAAGTAAACTTCCAGTTGAATGTTTCATCAAATATATGTCTTCTCTGCATTTGCTTTGCTTTTATATTTGTAATACTGCACAAGCCATACTTCTTTAAAATATTTTTTTTAACTCTGTTTGACCTGTTGAACAGTTGGAGCCATTTGTCACTGCAGGGAGTAGGGATCACACCAATTATTTGAACTGTTGGTGTTTCTACTGGTTATGGGTATGTATATACTTTCTTTTTGAAAATCAGTACTAATGGTGGGTGTTTCTGTGCAATAGAAGAAGCCTGTGCGAAGAAGATACGAGTCCTACGGGATGTACTCAGATGATGATGCCAACAGTGATGCATCAAGTGCCTGTTCAGAAAGGTCCTATAGCTCTAGAAATGGAAGCATACCAACATATATGAGACAGACAGAAGATGTGGCTGAAGTTCTAAATCGTTGTGCTAGCTCCAACTGGTCAGAGAGAAAAGAAGGCCTTCTAGGCCTGCAAAACTTACTAAAGAACCAGAGAACATTAAGGTAAGAAGACATATTAACAGAAAACCATTTAATTTCAGAGTTGAAGTGAAGCAAGGGAAGTAGGAAAGGAGGCTAATGTTCTAAAGAATACAGAAAGTTGGGGAGAGGCAAAGCGGGGGGTGTGTCTGTAAGATGGGGATAGGAATGAGGAAGCTATTATCACTTCTGGCCACTAGTGTATAGGATCTTTTTTAAAAAGCTTAGTTTAAGAAATTGAATGTAAAATCAAGAGAATTCTTACAATACAAAATATTCCTGAAATGCTTGCATATAGTATTGATGGAAGGCCTTTATTTTTATTTATTTTATTATTATAATATTATTGTGATTACTGTTATTATTACTGTAATTATTCAGAAGAAACAGTTTACTACCAGGTGCTAAGTATACCTTTTTCGTTATCTGCCCTGTTAAAATAGTTTGGACTGGTTTAATATATGAATTAGAGACATTTCTAGGTTGAAAGTCATTTCAGACAAAATCCATTACATTTTTATCCGTGTCATAAACAAAATGCTTTTTTCTACTTTGTTTACTAGATTATTTGATTCAGTATTGACAGCTGATTTCACTGATTGCTATGCATTAGTGTTTTGGTAGTACTAACAGGGGAGTTGACTAATGTATTGTTGTCACTTTGACAGTCGTGTTGAGTTGAAAAGATTGTGTGAAATCTTCACAAGAATGTTTGCTGATCCTCACAGTAAGGTATGTTTAGTTTTTTCTTACTTGCAGTAAACATTTGAAAACATACATTAATAGAAAACCAGTTGCAGTAAAATGTCAGCAGTATTTGCACATGTAAAAATTTCACAAATGGTATTCTGTAAGTAGTTGATGATATCAGATTTCAGTCCATTTAATTTGCAATTTTGAACAGGATAATTTTCCACCTTTTTTGCAGAATAATTGAAATTAAAGGTTAATTTCATCTAAAATGCATTGAATTTGTTCAACAGTTTGTGCTCAAAATTTGTAAGTATTTTGAAGAAGACACGTTGTTTATAGAGGCCACTTCAACATGAGTAATGTTTTTTTCTCAATTAAAAGAGAGAGGTGCTGTAAGGCACCTGGTGCAGTAATTTAAATCATGAAGAAAGTGGTTGGACTAAATCGTACATGATGAGTCTGATTGAATTATACCAAATGTGTACTTACATATTTTCCAAGGTATTTTGTATTGTCATAGCTTATGATGTCTTCCTCAAATTTCTGGGATATTGGGGCTGGCAGTTGAGACTGCTGATTAAGTTTTACAGTGTTGTTAGTATTCCATAAGTAAGGAGGAGACTACAATTCACTATAAAAGAAAATGTGATCTTTTATTCACTTTTACCTAGGTAAAGACCCAGTATGGATGATGTAACAGGGAGAATAATCCTTCTGTTTTCTAAGACCATTAAAATCTTTTTAACTGAGTTACTTCGCTTGATAGTATTTTTACGATTTTTGTGGGAGTTGGGTTACTAGTACAGCTTGTATATGTCGTAATTTTCCATAGCAAAAAGAACTGCAGGTAAATAAGGAGCTGAATAAAGTTATAAAAGTATTCTGTAAAAAACATGTAACTTCATATTTTTGTTTGAATTATAGGCTTGTTTGGAAGACACCTTATCCTTTATGTTGAGTGTAGCATGTCCAACTTCGTGTCTCTATTTCAGAATTGGTAAAATGATAACCCAGAAAAATTCAAAGCAAAGTATTTCAGAGCTATTGGCTTTTCCCAGCAGAATTCTGAAAAACTACTTTGATTGTACAATACATTTTACATATTTTTAAGCCTTCCTTATTGCTGTAGTAGAAATTTATGTTCAGATTGATGAGAAGTTTTGACAGGTTAACTTAGTGTTCATCTGTCCTGCTTATTTTTCCTGCTGCAAAAAGTTACTTAGCTGCTATCCGTGACACCATGTATTTTGGAAGAAACTTGCATTGCACGCAGCAACATGGTATTAAAGTTACTCACATACTGCAGAAAACCAGAAGAAAAGACTAAAGCCAAGCAGTTAAAGAGAAACTGAAGAAAACATTCCAAAAAAAGACCAGTTAAGTGAGAGGAGAGGAAAGAAAATTAAATGTTGAAATATTACTGGTTTCTAAATGAACTAATGACAAAATTAAGAATAGCAGCTTGGTTGAATTTCGCTTGTTCTTCTGTTAATTAATATTGTAGCTATGCTTTTATCAGAACTACCCTGGAGATTTTTTTTTTTTGGTAGTGGGGGAGCCAGGGAAGGATAATGAAAGTATTCCAAAATTTGTATATGTCAGAAGAGCATTTTATCTTTTCATTAATCCTTTAGGAATGTTACATTGAATTATTCTAGTTGATTGTTTTGTTTACTGGGCATTCTGACACAAAATAATGTTGCTTTGGTTTTGAAGATGTGTCCTGCACATGTGGTACACCTGTTCTGGCCACTGAAACCTTGCCTGCTTTTTGGTGTTGCAAAACTATTAGTAGTTATCAATATATTATCAGGAGGATCCTTTAAGTACAGGAGTTAATGAACTGTGAATTTATCACATGCATATGGCTACACAAATCTCATCTTAGACTCTTTTTAAGTGTCTGTAGGAATTACTCTGTCATCATTTTTGTTTGAGTTTTTTTTTTTAAAGGTTTACGTTAACATGATAGCTGGATGTAGGGAATTGCTTAGAAAAAGAGAGTATTATCATTTGGAGGAGAAAATGGGAGAATGTTCTGAAGGATATGCCAAGTGTTTACTTTTAAAATACATGGGATATCCCAATAAAATTACGAAATTTATATCATAAAAGTTTTGAAATACCTTTTTTGTTTTCTTTTGTTTTATATTCCGTACAGGAACTTTGTATTGATGGCCACTAATTTGTGTGTTTTTATCTTTTTCCCTTTTTTGTTGGTTTTTTTTTTTTTTTTATTTGATTTGGTTTGGTTTCGTTTTGCATGCTGTCCCCTGTGTTGGAACTCTCTTTAGAGAGTAAGTTGGTTCAATATTTGTTGGAAGCCTAACCTTACTTGCATGAATGTGCAATTAACCCTTTTTCTCTATTTTTCTTCCCCAAAGAGTTCATGCAGTGTCAAGCCTTTTGCAATCATAAAATGCTATATACAATTATGTAAACTGTGTGGTAAAGTTTCGAGATGTGCTTTATCTACTAATTAACTGACATTGTTTGGTTATGCATTCCTTTTCTGCTTTATATTGTGGTGGTTGGCACATCTGAAATTATTCACTTTCAAGGTAGATCACTTAGAAATATTTTCATATATGTTTATTTTTTTCCACTCTCAAATTATTAAAAACTTAACTTTATATGCTTGATTTCAGAATTTTAATTTACATCATAAACATGGAAACTGCAAAAATCACAGTACCCACATACATTGTTCAATGTGGTTGAGTTCCATTTTTCCATTCCAAATTCATCCTTTACCTTAAATGCTCTTACAGCCGCCTTAAATTCTTCATGTTTTGGCCTAAGACAAAATGGCATGATTCATATTGTTTTTAAATACAACAAAATGACTCAGCTTATTTGAGTTTTCTCCAGACATTCACTGTGGTAAACCTAAAATGAAACAAAGCTTGAAAACACAATTGAGTCCTCAGTTATGTGTATTTTTAACAGCTAAAACATTGGCACAGGATCTTTAGAGTGCTTTTGCCGTAGTGATTCATAATTCACTTCATCATGATTTCAATTTAAACCACTTCACATGTTTAAAGTGGCATAAGAAGTCCGCATTACTCTATCAAATAAGAGCTTGTAACCAGTTTGTTCAGCTTGCACGTTTTAATGAAAAAGACGTGTGTCTCAGTGTCTGCAAACTTGAAGAAACAGGTACAGTTTTAAAATTATGCGTAGCTGTATAGTTTAATTTGAAGGCTTTTAAATACAGTTAAGACCCCTGGTGTAATCTTTATAGATTTTTTGTTTGTTTGGGGGTTTTTTGTGTGGGTTTTTTTTTGCTATTTATCTAAGTCCAATGTATTTTCCCCTTATTTTAGGGCTGTGAAAGCTGAAGGCTGTCATATTACAATACTTTCTGGTTCGGTTTTGCCTGGGTGTTATAATTGTGCCCACTGCTTGTGCATCCACAAAGTGGTATATTGTTTCAGAAGACATTTCCAATCCCAAGCATAAAAATTTCTTCCCACTACTGCGAGGGTAATTTTTAAACCTTGCATACAAATCTAGGCAGATAGCAGAGGAGTTAGCAATTTTTTTTTTTTTTTTGTTACAATCTACAGTGTAGTTTGCCCCAAAGGGGAAGTTAATTAAAGTACCTCATCCTGATGGGCTCTGTGTTGAGTAGGGTTTGTACTGTTTTGTTTCTAACACAGCTTTTCAGTGTTTAAGATGTCTATTAAAAAATTCTCCTTGGTCTTTATTAGATCCTGAAAGAATTTGAATTTATTTAATTCTCCCTGGTCTTTATTAGATCCTGAAAGAATTTGAATTTATTTTTTTATTTCTAATGTAAATTTCAAGGCATTTCTTTAAAAGATACCTACATGGATTTTTTTCACTTTATGGGTGAATTTGCTTACCCTGGCTTGATTATCAACATGAAGAGAGATGTAATTTCCTCAGTGATGAAGGCATGCAGTAGCATGTACCAACTTCTCCATACTCTATTAGCTCTGTGGAAGAAAGCCCACTTCTGTGGGCTGGTTTCTGCAGCCATGGGAGGTTTGATCACAGTTTGTGATCATCTACTCCTACAGACAGCAGCAGAATTTGGCCTTATGACAAGCCAGGTCAGCCACAGGAGGATGTGGGGTGCCAGCCCTTCCTCTGCAGCAGCTATTTCCAACCTTGTACACATGTCATAAATACTCGTGAGGCAATATCTCTCCAACACTCTTTGCATCATAGCGATACTTCTGCTTCTGTACCAAGCTATGTGCTGGAGCTGGAGCGCATATCAGTTGTGAAGGTAGCATTTTCAGCCCAAACACCCATTTTTCTTACCAGAGAAATGGGAAACCCATAGGCCACACTGATATAGAGCTGATTTCACCATAAGTCTTGAAAAAACCAATAAAATCAATGAGATACTAAAAAGGCTGTTTAAACAACATTACCTATTCGTCATGCCTTCCTTTATCCCTTCACTCCAAAAAGCCCTTCTTCCTGATCTGAGTGCTGAGGTTACTATAACTACAATAATATACTTTTTTTTTACTGAATTTTCTTTTCAACATTACTTGTATTTACTGTATTTAACGTTATTTGTTGAAAAGAACAGAATGGATAACCCATTTTTGAAAAGACAAAAGTACTTCTGCGTTTTAAACACCTGTGAATCTAAAATGTATCGTGGCTTTTTTCCCTACTTTGAATAATTTTGGTTTTGGGTACCTGCAATAGCAGGAAAATCTTGTTCTGTTCCACATATTGTCCAGGTTTCATGATTTTGCAGTATTCAGTAATGCAGAAATTCACAATTAATATTTTTCTAAAAAGAATTATAGCAGCTTTTTTGGTTTTAGCGAGAAAGTGTTTTTTGTAGTCATCGAGGAATATGTCAAATCAATTTGAAAGGTTGAAAGGGTAAAAAATTAAGTTTTACTGAAAAAATTGAGGTTGCGCCAGCCATCACAGTAAGCGTTTCTTTTCTTGACGAAACTGCATGGAATACCTAATTGTCAAACTTCTACAGAAGTCGGCTAACATTTCCAGTGTACTCTTGTATCAAAATCCAATGAAAAAACAAGACAGATTTCTTTTTTCTTTTTTTTTTTCCCCTCCTGCTTGGCTGCAAAACACTGCCTTTCTCTGCCTCTGATTCCCTTACTGCTTTCTTCTTTGTTTGTAAGTTCAGCTTACGTCAGTGTCGTTTCCTCTTTTGCCCCATCCTACCCTCTTTCCATCTTCTTCTGCCTTTTAGGTGTTCAGTATGTTTTTGGAGACACTGGTGGACTTCATCCAGGTTCATAAAGAAGATCTGCAGGACTGGCTCTTTGTACTGCTGACACAGCTGTTGAAAAAAATGGGTGCTGATTTGCTTGGGTCTGTACAAGCAAAAGTTCAGAAGGCACTTGATGTCACAAGGTAACAAGTTCTTAAAAAAAAAAAAATAAAAAACCGAACAACCCAAAGCTAAAAAAATACCCAAACCTTCATGCTGCTTCCACGTTTTGAGGGGTTTTTTTGTGTGTGTTAGGAGATCCTTGGAAAAAAGCAGAGCTAATAACAGATCATGAAACTTAGTAAATCTCGCTGCTTAAGCATTTTGGTTTCCTAAATGACTCCTAGTTGAAAACGTTCAAGTCCTTAATGCTGAGCAATTAAAATGATACTACTTGTCTGATTCCAAAACGTGCATCTGAGTCATGTACATTTGTTGTCTTGCCTTGCATTCAGTGATACAGTGCTTGTGTTTGAACTTCTTTATTTTGATATAAAAATATTTTTGCAATATTCATCTCTCGGTGTCAGTAGGCTTTTAAGGAGTTATGGCAATAGACTTGCTTTCTGTCTTCCCTTCACTCTCCCCAAACTTCACTACTATCCTGGTCCCAGAATAATGTTATGTGATTTTGGGGGGCCATCAGAGCTGCCCATCCCTGGCCAGTTTTATTTCCAAATGAAAGACAGATTTTTTTAAGTAGAGGTGGAAGGGTTCTGGGACCTACTTCTCACCCTCCATTTGCTGAAGTACAGAACAGTGTAAGTGGTCTAGGCATCTGCTGAACCTATTAATGTGGCAATCTGCTGTGAACTCTGGGGAAGTGCATGGGGGGGTGTGTGGCAGGGAGAGAGGGCATATGATCCCCTTACCTCTCTTCTGCTGCTGCAGCAGAGCCCTTGAAGGTCATACCTGAAGTGCGGCGTGTGGGAGAGCAGAGGCAGCCAAAGTGGAATAGAATGACTCAGAGAAGCATGCAGGAGGGGTGTGATGTATACCTTCAGAAGTACTACTGCATAATAATTTGGGGATTGCATAGATTTAGAATCAGAATACTACCATATCATTATTATATCATTCCTTATTACTTGCATTATCTGTTCTAGCTATAGTTGCTCCAAAGCAAGAATTTCTTAAGTTTTGTCCTTTTACGTGCTAGGTGAATGTTTCTGAGTCAGATACAGTATCAACAAAACTGGTATATTTTTTTTTCTTTTAGAAGTACTAAAGCTTTTCTTTACTGAAAAGAGTGAGGGCTTATGTAGTCCCTCTCAATAGGTATTGAAAGAAAATTTCATATAACTTAACACGATTTGATTTGTTTGTTTTACAGGGAATCTTTTCCAAATGATCTCCAGTTCAGTATTTTAATGAGATTTACTGTTGACCAGACCCAAACACCTAGCCTGAAGGTAAGAATTTTCAGGCTTGCATTGCAAACAAAAATCTTCATTGATAGACATTTACTTGTCATAATATTTGAATTTGGATTGTTACTTTTGTTAAAAAAGAGGTTTTCAATTAGTGGATTTTGTTTTTGTAAACTTTCAGACAGTCAAGCCAGCACTACAGGACCAGCTTCGCTCTTTTTGGAGCTCAAAGGTTTTTGTCTGACTTATTGTCTTTATTCTTAACCCTATGTCAAACTCTTACAGTGTTTCCAATAATTTTTATTTGAATGCATTCGTATGCCGCTACTAACCTTTGCGAGAAACTTTAAGCATGCAGATGTTCAATTTTAAACATTACACTAGTATGAAAATGTTTGCTGCAAGAGAGATCTAATAAAACCACAGTACAGTAAAAATGAGCAACAGAAATGTGGCCGTCTAACATCAAGCTGGTTATGCAAACTCACTCTATCAAGTCTTTTCTAATTTTATGTTTGTGATTTCCCAGTTGTGTTTTCCTAGTTCATACATATTTTTTCCTATGTTCAGCCTGATAGGTCTTGAATTAATTTAGATTATTTTAATATTACGAACTTGAGTTACTATATTAAATCAGCTCCCTTTGTGGTACACATTTCTGCAAGAAGTGTGTAGCTTTATAATTACACACGTTTTTACATAAGAAACTGTAGATGTGCCAGTGTGACTGGAAAGTGAAAAGTAAAAAGTACTCTGTACTACATTCACACATCCAAAGAGAGTTGATTTTGTGATAAATGCATCAAATCCTAACAGGATTTACAAGTGGTGTAAATGGGGAAATAACAAGCATATGATAACTGGCATTTTCTGCTCTATCCTGCACGAAATATTTTTACATAGTTTGATGCTGCACAAGAATATGACTTTTCCCAAGTTATGTTGAACCTAAAGTCACATGAATATGCCTTTTTTGTCTACGATACAGTAAAACTTACATTTTTAAGCTTTTGAGGACAGTTGATACGTTGACCACTGTTGCTTCGTAGAGCTGTGTTAAAAAGGGACTGCTGTCATTTATTGAAGACAGCAAATGAGGTAGTAAAAATCAGTTTGTTGTTTAAATAAATCCTTGGAACAAATTTGGATTGGTTTTGTTTTACTTGTTTTCCTCCCCAGGAAGGTAAATTTGATGGTTGAGATGTTCTTTTTTTCCATACAGTAGTATAGCTGGTAAACACATACCGATCATGTTTCGAAGTTGAGAGTGTAGGTTTGGAACAAGACCTGGACTTCTACTAGGCTGAGTTGGGGCTAAGTTCAAGAACACTCACGATGCCACCTAGAAGGAATTAAGAAACCTGAAACACTTAATGGGAAGACGTTCTGAAAATAATTTCCAGTATTTGAGAGGGACTTCGGAAATCAAGATGTTGGTAAAAACTACCTCCATAGAAGAACACCTGTTAGCTTGAAATAAAATCAAGAGTATTTAAAATTAATTTTTGGGACAGTAAAGTATGTAACTGTTTAAGAGAAGGTAAGCTTTTTTCAGAAGAAAGTGATATCTGCCCCCTACTTCCATCTTTATGAGGTAACCACAACTCCAGGATCCAGACAGTAAAGTTACTGAACAAAAATTACAGAAGTATTTGTTTAATATCCACATTCTGGAATATTTTGTCTAAATCCCATCCTCAGTGCACCCACATGTCTAACAGATTAACTGATAATCTTAGGGCACTGCTCCATTTCTTGAAGTCTTCAGCTTTTGTTTTTATTCTGAGAAGTTATTATTTTGTTGTAGAATGTGCGTTTAGGCTAGGTATACTGAGAAACAGCATTCACTGTGACAGGAAAAATCACAGAAAGCATTTTCAGCATCCTTAAAGACAGTCAGATGTAAGAAGGGATGATAGATCAGCAATCTGCTCTGTGGAAGGATTCCCTTCTACAAATGACTTTTCCCTCTGGTTTTCATGTGGTAGTAGTAAATAATCAGGATCATTTAGAATAAACTGTCATTGTCATTCTTACACTTATAAACACAGCTAAGCCTTGGACAATAGAAGTCAAGCTTTTAGAGTGGCTACAGAGGTGGATTTGGATAGCTAGCCAGTAAGAGGACTAATCATAGAGGTTATGGAGGATGCAGCACAGTGTATTGTGCTGTATCTTACTGTCTTTTGCTATAATTTTAATGTAGGTGTGATGAACTGCTGAAACACAGTTTAGAGTTGCCAGATGCATGTATCTGTTTTGGTTGAATGTATGAATGGGCACAGGAGTAAAATTTTCTAGATGGGATATAATCAATTAAGCCTATTTTTGCAGGTACAGAACATATGCTTTCCAAAGGGTGGAAAATACGTTTCAAATCATCACTTTCATTTTTCTCAGGTTGAATAACAAATGGATCGCACTCAGTGAGGAATTGATTTAAGCATTGTGACCGAACTTCATTAGAAGTTTCTGAACCCTTGTTTCCTTTGCAAATACTGACTTGTTGACAAATGTTTTTGCTGCAGTTGATCAGAAGACTTATTATTGTTGTTGTTATTGTTGTTGTTGTTATTATTATTAAATCCATATTAAAATTTATGGATTTAAAAAACTCAACCAACCAATGACCAAGATTCACATAGATGAGAGAGCCCTTCAAAATTCATCCTTAGTGTGTATTTTAGTCTTTTGGTTAAATAATGGCAGAGACAGTCACTCCTAAGTATCCAGTAACTTAGGGACAGACACCTGGGATGTGGCCATCGGAAAGTCACTTTGCGTAATTGCTTGTATTCGGTCTGAGTAAAGCAGAGTAGAGTCTCTTGCATCCCAGTAAAGCACTGTAGTTAAGAGATGGACTTTTTTCTGGTTTAAGTAAAACAACTTCTCTACATTCCTCTCTCCTTTTTTCCTTTTTCCTGTTACATCAAATGTTTCTTTTGTCCTGCCCTGATGCAGCAAATAAAACTGAGTAAATCTCAAATTTTTCACAGGACAGGAAAACAATTTGCCTTCTGGCACTGACTGTGTAGCATCCTTACAGTGTTTCCTGACTCTCTGGAGGTAGTTGCACATATTTTTGTGTCAGAATTTGTTATTTCATTATCTGTGAAAGATGTTTATGGAGCACTTTAGTTCCATTTATGTCTAATCTTTTTTTGTGAATAATACTGCTAATTGTGGCTTGATCTCTATTTCAGATCACTTACTACCGCAGTGCTATTCTTAAACAAAATGTCTGTGTTATATGCTGTACAGGAAAAATGTCTCAGTGTTTATAGTGCAGCAAAAGTACAATAAATTCAACTTAGAAGAGTACAAAGAAAGTAGAGACAGTATTGAAGAACTTCATAGACTGTTGTTTCAGATTAACAGCAAATATTCATTATAAGAATTCCTGGAGCTGCTTTCATTGCAGTCAAAAATTGTTTATCTCCTCTTTCAGAGAGAATAGATGGATTGTTAAAGAGGACTATGTTAGATCTTTTATTTCTAAATCTCAACTCTGTACATACTTACTGGAAATAATAACAAAAATAAATCGTAAGTAGATTTGCTGCTATTATTGCTTCAGAGTAGGGTTTTTTTTAAATCTGTAATAATACTGTCTCATTGTATTTGAGCGTAGAAAGGTACCCCTTCCAGAATTTCTTCTCTCAAAAGTAATTTGTGAAAAACATTCTCTTTCAAAATAGCTGTCAAACTTAGCTTTGGGTATCTGTCTCACTGAAAAGCTTTATTAGTGAGAACTTTCTCCATTCTGTTCAGTGTTCTTCTGTCTCCTGAGAGCCTCCATCTTTCCAGGAGTCTGTGGGAGTAGTTTACAGTCTAAATAATACTGCTTTCTCAGATACAGTACTCCGGATTTTTTTTTTTTCATTGGGAGAAATGGCTCTGCATGTTTTAAGTGCTACAGCTCTTAATGATATTCTTTTTTAAGGTGTGATATTGTATATATTTAAATCATAAGCAGTGAAACATAGTGCTGTTGTAATGGTTTCACATGGTAATCTAGAAATTTTGATGTTATTACTTCGTATTTGGAAAACCATGTAGCGTAAAGTTTTTTGCTACGGAAATGTTTGTGGGGTTTTTTCCCTTGGAAAGAATCTAGCAAATAGTGTGGGATTTGATGCATTTCTTGATATTGACCTGCATAAGATGAAAGCCTCCAGCTGCTCCTTGTGTAACTTTGGAGAAATAGCGCTTTAACATCTGCTGTGAAAATGCTATTGTTCTAAAAAAAATCACTATAAATCTACATGTATCAACTATCACTAATGTGTGTGTCGCTTGGTGTATGTTGAGTTTTTAATAGCTTACAAGTTTTGATGACCAAGGGCAATTTCTAAATAGCTTTGCTCGGAACACTTGTACTGTAAGTCAGGAACAAATAAAAATACACCCAGAACTTTTTGTCTTTCTGGTTATGATGGACGTAGGTGTCTTCCCTCCTGGTAGGTATTTCTGGTTCGCTATAATTATTAGTGGAAGTGGAAGGAAAAGCAGCTAAGTCAAATAGGTGGCCTAAATAAATGTTTACCACTTTTGTTAACGGGTTGTGTGACACATCTCTGGGGCAGCAAGAGTTGAGGAGATAAATACTTAAGGAAGATAAAGGCATAATAGCCCTTGGCCCAAAGCTGTGCAGTAGTGCAGTTTTGGAGAAATTAGAGACACTGCAGTCTGGCATGTATAAAACAGAGATCTCTCGTAAGCAGTAGGAGTTAGTGGCGTAGGAGAACGGTGCTCAAATGAGGGACTAAAGCAGCTTTTCTGTCTTCCTGGTAAATCCATGTGTCTCTCTTCCGAATACCTTCAAAGGAAAAGTATGCATGTGACCCCTTCTTAGTCTTTTCTAGAAATTCTATTCCGTACCTTTTTAGTATTTAATAGGAAGATTTATAGGGCTTATCCCAAAAGGTAGTGACTACTCAACTCTGGTGTTTTATAAAAGAACGCTGAGTGTTCATTACATATTAGGAACTAATAGGAGCTGATTATTGGTTCGTCAGATTATGTTCATTTTTCATTTTCATACTTGAAAAAAGTTCTTAATTCTGAACAATTCTTCAAAATCCTGATTATTCTTAAATATTCTCTGTACTTTGGGGTTTTTTTTGTAAATAAAAGCTTCTGCATATGTGATGATTTGAGCATCTTTTAGTTGCTACCAGAGAAATATAAGATTTCTATTAATATTTTAATCTCTGTGGAATAACTCCCTTAAAATGTTACAGCTATTTGTAAATCGATTTATTGTATAGACTTTTATATCAATGCTGAAAAGACATTTTGTTTAATTGGAAAAAAAAAAAATCTTTATTTTAGGGAATGAACACTCTCCTCTGTGAGCACACTTGTTCTTGCAGCGCAGTATTTTCATTGTCCACCTGACTCTCTTTCTCTTTGCAGGTCAAAGTTGCAATCCTTAAATACATAGAGACTCTTGCACAACAGATGGATCCAGGAGATTTTGTAAATTCAAGTGAAACTAGGTTAGCAGTGTCTCGAATCATCACCTGGACCACAGAACCTAAAAGCTCAGATGTTAGGAAGGTATGTTTGTTAATGTGTGCTTAGAATTGCAGTACATTCTAAGTATCTCGGCAAATTAGAGAGGCTGATATTTCTTGCCTAAACAAAAAAAAAATATATTTTCCTTTAAAAACAAACTCATTCTTTCATAGAGAAAAGATACTTTTATATCCTTCTCAGCGAACTCACCTAATTTTTCTGTATGAAGTATCAGAATTGACAAAGTAAAACTTTGCTAAAAATTAGATGTTTAAGAATATTTAAGTAAAAATTGAAAATTAACACATCTTGAAACTCTCTGTAAGGTTTATAGTATGTTGAAATTATCTTTTCATAATACAAGGAATAACTTTGTTTAAAGCACTAGTTGATATTAAAATCTCTTCAGTGGGCATGTTCTATACAGTTTTAATATTACTTCAGAGTAATACTAAATTATTTAATATTTAACTCTGTGATACTAATACCCCATTCGTAACGGGAATGGTAAGTTTGATAGCAAACTGCATTCAGTCTCTGTTGGATTTTCTCAAATCCTTTGTGTTTAACAAAAGATAGGTAAACAACTGTTGGCCCTTTGACAAAAGAAGGTTTGTGCTTTAATAAGGTAGTGTCAAAGGTTTGTTTTTGTAATGATGAGTTTCAGTGCAAAACTCCCTTTTCCACATAACTGTTGTGAAGTGAAAATCAATATTTATGAGCTATGTAGATGTACCAGGGATACAGAATAACCATGAGAAATGTACTAATGCAGCCTTTGGAAAAGGTTTCTAAATAGTCCTTCCAAATATAGAAAACAGAAATCTTTGAATTTTGTTTGCAGTATGAGAGAATAGAGTTGTTTTGTTGTTACGATTGGCAGCTAAGACAGAATGGCTGGCAACAATGTCAGCATGCTAACACTTTCTGAATGCTAAACAAACATATTTATGGCTCATAAGTGCAAGCATCTTTGACACAGAGAACTCTTCTGTTCTTTTTTTTTCTTTTTATTTCTGCAGTTTGAAGAGTTGCATCAATTCATTTGTTTAGATTTCCTTTGCTGTTTTTAATTAAGTTTGAGTTTTGTCAACTCCATCATTTCTGGGAACAGTACCAGAACTTCCTTTATTTAGGAGGCATGTTTTGTGGGAGAGAATAATAAAAATAACTTCCACAACTTCTTGATATCTGGAATGTTTGTAATATATAATAAAAAAACCTTGGAGACTTTATATTGGATATAATGTTTCTGTCCTTAACTTCTTATGTAACTTCATGAATATGAGAAAGCAGTAGTAGATTATATCCTATGGACTTTTCTTGCCTAGTACCATGTTCTAGTGACATACATAAGACCATAAAACAGGAGGAGAATTGAAGCAGCACTATCTTCTAAATCGGTAAAGTTTTAGTACTAAGACACGTGGCAAGCCGTCTTATCTGATGGTTCATATCTCTAATAAGCATTTTTATGTCAATAAGTAACTGAATCATGGAAAGAATTGCCAGTGAGTTTAATCATCTGAAACACCTTTAATTATATGAAGTTTTCTCATTTTATTTTTTCTTTCCATAACACAGCTCTTAGAGGCAACTAACTGCCAATTCGGGTTCACCAATAAGTAGTTGAAATAGTTATTCTGATTGTATAAAATGTTTTGTTCTCCTAACAGGCTTTACAGCCTGCCATCACAGGCTTTTTCATTTTATTTATTTTAATAAGCTTATAGCATTTAATATGATTCCTTTGAATTAAAAGTTTTTGCGAAATGTATTTCTGTGTAATTGATGGGCTTGGGGTATTCTCAAATGAAACATTACCAGTACTAAGTATCATAAAAAAAATCCTTTTTTATTTTTATTATTCTGAGGTTGGGCATTCTTAGTGCCATTCAGTGGCATGGGACTTTCTGGAAAGTAAAATTCAGTTTCAGAACTTAGATTTCTTCTAAGTTTAGAATTCTCTGGAAAGAATTAGAATCTTCTTAGTTCTTCTAAGAACAAAACAAGTATTTCTGATCCTTATTGCAGACTTCTAAAGATGTTATTTATATGACTAGACTTAAATCTCAAGTGACAGAGCTTATGCTGAGGAGAAGGAAAACCTCCAAATACTCTAAAATGCTTTCCCCCCTGGCCCAAGGAAGAGAGAGAGAAAATAGATAATTGCATAGTTGAAAACCTTCTGTGAGTCAATATCAATTTTGATACTTTAGGTTGAGCTTCATTTTGGGCAGACTTGATGGTATTGGTTTCTTTCCTGATATGACCCTGTTTTATTTTATTGGCAGCTTAAATAGATAGTGTTACAGAGCAGAGACATGGATAACAGACAGAAAAAGGACAGTGATCATTCCCAAGCCTTTGCTCAGTTGCGGGATTTGTTTTGGTTTTGCTTTGTATCAATTTCTGCTAAAAGACATATAAGAAATAACAAGGAAAAGAGAAACATTAAAGACAGATTGTAGAGGGCATTCAGGGTGATCACTTGAAGGGAAGGCTATCAAGGGGAGAAGTGAGTAAAAGGTAAAGAAAACAGCCAGTCACGAGTGTGCAAAGATAATTTGTGGCAATCTAACATGCTAGGATTTTTGTCATTGAACTTAATACTGAGATGTGGGCTGGTATGTGTGTTAATACCTTGGCTTTCCACTTTTAATTAAAAAATGCTACAGTTCATTGCTCTGGAAGCAAAGAGAGGGAAATTAATGTCTAAAAGAATTTTCTAAACTACTTGCTTGAAGTATATTGCTGCCTAAGCAAGCTGTCTATCATTCTGTCTAGCATGAGGCACTGGTTCTCTCCAGTGCGTGGCAGACCTTGATGGTGAGCTGTATGAACTAGACATAGTTGGTTAATCTTAGAATCAGAGTTTTGTACTACAAAGAAACTATTAAACAATTCTGGGGAACTTAATCTCTGGCCCTTCGTTGTATGTGTTAGTTTAGTTGCTGTGTTGACAGGTTTGTTAGCCTATCCAGTGAATATTCATCAAGCTATACAAACATTACTAAGTCATGCAGTCAACATTCCTTTACTAGAGGGAACCCAACCAATTGTGTAACTTGCTGTGTTGCTTTGTCAGTAAAGAGCTCTGATTTTTGATTCAAGTTAAAAATAAAATATGTAGTAAAACGTGCTGTAGGATGAGGATGATATTAACAATGAAGTATTAAAATTAAGGGTGTGGGAGGTGACATCCGGTAGATGTCACAAATCCAATACAAACTCCAATACTTAATGGTTTTCATCTTTAGAATATGTAGTCAGCTAAACTATTCCTCATTATGTTTGTCTATCTTTTAAAAAGATAAAGAAAGCGGGGCAGGAAGCGGGGAAGGTAAACTAACTAGTTTGGCTGTTGTATGAGTTAAAAGACTATGAAGTGCTGTGATCACAACTCAAAATCAAGACTGTCTCATTCCAAATTAGGGTATCTGCTTCTTTTGAGTTTGGGGTTTTTGAGGGCTTTTCATAAATTTCTGAAGCAATAACTGTTCCTTTTCAAGCTAGTCTGTGTTAATTATCCATAATCTGTAATTACCGCTTGCAGAACTCAGGAGAAAGAATTGCAGGCTTGTTCCTGCCTGGTGTGTTCCCTTCCTCTCCCTAAAGTTGTTCAACTTGCCAAGCCCTTTAAAAGCCATTTTGCAAATTCCTTCAGTACTTTTTTTTTTTTGTAAATAGGGATCTAGGCTTGCGGTGAGTTGAGGAGAATGTTTCTGAAAGACTGCTTGTTAAAATGAATGAGCAAAGTGTAAGCTCATTGTTGTGTGCCAGGATTTATCAATATCTGAACTTCCAGCTTACCAGCAAGTATGAATTGCTTTTGCTCACATCTGTTAACATCTTTAGTTAAGCTTGATCAAGACTTAAGTCATGTTTTGTGATTACCACTCATTATAGCATCTCTTGCTGATAAAATTACTTCAGAAACTCAAATGACTGTCTTCAATCTTTATTTTCTAGGCTGCACAGTCAGTGCTGATTTCCCTTTTTGAACTCAACACTCCAGAGTTTACAATGCTGTTGGGTGCTTTACCAAAAACATTTCAGGATGGAGCCACAAAGCTTCTCCATAATCATCTCCGGAATACAGGCCACAGTGGTCAGGTATCTACACTTCTCTTCTTATTCTTTCTGAAGTTACTGGTGTTTTGAACATAAGTTCATTTCAGCAGAGTTATTTGTGAGAGCAAGAAGGTTGGTAGAGGAGGGGAGGCAACACAAATCTCGTGTAGAAGTCTGTCTTTAGTAGCAGATACCAGTTTTTATGGAATGCCTTTTCTTTTTCCTCCAGAGCATGATACTTTGTAACGTGTTGCTTCCAAGTAACTTAAGTTAGAATGTGCTTTTTAATATCTTCTACTGTGCTCATTTCGAAGTTATACCTGATTGAAGTTACTAGTAATTGTTTAGCCAATCCAAGAAATTAAATAGGAGCTCTTTAAATGTTTCTGGGCACTAGAAAATACATACAATAGTAAGTTAAAAGGGAATCTGAAGTCCTACTGGAGTATCTCTTCTCACATCTCCTCCTCCAGGGATCAATGGGAAGTCCTTTAACAAGACCTACTCCACGCTCCCCAGCAAGTTGGTCAAGTCCTCTCACTTCCCCAACCAATACATCACAGAACACTTTGTCACCAAGGTAATGTAGGCTGGTGTTGCTACAGTTCTGCATCTAAGGCTTCATTACATGTTACCCAAAATTGTAATCCCAGCAGTGAAAGCTTGGAGCAAATTTTGCACAAAGTGACAGATGCTGAAAAATAATCCACCTTCCTCCACAGAATGACAGTACAGTGAACTGCTTAGCGTTCCTGGAGGGTCTGAGAAGTGCCAGGGCTGGCCTGAGGTGGGAAGGGCTGTGCACCTTGGAGTGCAAATGGATTAGTAAGAGAAGGAACAGAAGTGTTTATCTCTAGCGAATATTAGAATAGGTCAACTAGGTCATCAAGCCAAACTTAATATTAGGGAGACTGAAAAAGTAGGTGTTCATAATGTTCTGGTCTTATTTTGTGGTACTGATGTTGCCAGTGAAATGGACTTGGTAATTTTGCTTTTAGCAATCAATTTATTGTGAAAACTGTTGAGTTTTATCAGTCCTCCTTACTTTGGAACTTTTTTCAGAAAGAGAATTCCAGTTGTTTCATATTCATAAGAGTAAAACAGGGCAAAAGAAGTTTGTTTCTTCAGGCAGATGCTGCTACACAATGTAGCTCTTCCGTTTGCTCGCTACTCCCAGTGCTTTCTCTATCAGTGGCAGTACAGATACTAAAATGTACCATACCACAATTTTGTTATGTGGAGAGCCAGCTTTCTTCCTTAATGTGTTTCAAGAAAAATAATAATTTTGTTAGTAATCCTTGAGTCTCTGTAGTTCCATGTGAATGTTATTTGAAAATATGGGGTCACTAAATAAATCAATCTTAATTCCTATGTCCTTCTGCGTGGCCCACAGTGCATTTGATTATGACACTGAAAATATGAATTCTGAAGATATTTACAGCTCTCTTCGTGGAGTTACTGAAGCCATTCAGAATTTCAGTTTTCGTAGTCAGGAAGATATGAATGAGCCTGTAAAACGAGATTCCAAAAAAGATGATGGCGATTCGGTGAGTATTTAAACTCGGTGCATCTTGGTATAAGCAAACTAAGCCAATGACTGATTTATTGTAGATGATAAAGCATCTTTTTTCAGTAGGTTTATATGTTTCGACTTCTGAAATGCGACATTTCTCCTAAATCACTTCAGAGATACGTTCCTAGTTTTGAACCACATTTTGGAAATGAAAATCCTAATTCTAAGCACTAGATGTTTGTTAATTTTAAATGTTAGCAATTTAAAAATTGATTATCTTGCAAAACAGATGGAGTTCAGTTTTTGAGAGGTCTGCACCTCTGTTTCTGTTTCTTCCAAAGGTTTTATTTCATTCTGTACAAAACCTGTAGAGGTTTTTCAGTGCTTTTTCAGATTTACTGAGCTTGCGAAATATATATGTTTAAACATGGTTTAATTACTTAGCATCAAACTTCTGAGATGAAACGCTGACAACTGTTTCTAGTTCATGATGATTTTCTTTTTTTTAAGGAAAGCAAAATTTAGGGAACTGTTTCTAAGACTTCTTATTTGAAGGCTAGTTTGAAATTTTTGAAATTAATAAGTTTTTGCTACATAGATGAATTAGTAATGTAGTTAAGTGAAAAGTGTAATTGTGTATTTCATATGCTCATATGATACTTCTTTTCTTGCAGATTTGCAGTGCTTCTGGAATAGTAGACCTACGAGCAGGAAGTGGTGTGAGTGATACAGGCCGAACAGCTCTTGATAACAAAACATCATTACTCAACACAATGCCACCCCACTCTTCGCCACGCTCACGAGATTATAACCCATACAATTATTCTGATGGTATCAGTTCGTTTAATAAATCTGCTTTGAAAGAAGCCATGTTTGATGATGATGCAGAGCAATTTCCTGATGGTAAGCTTCTAATTGCATTCTGTGCTAGATGAAAAATGGTGAGATTTTCCATGTTTTAGTTCAGTTTCTGAATCCATCATTAGCAATAGATGTATCGTCAGTGCAAGGTCTTTGAGAGGTTTTTACAAATACTCTGTTTCAAATTAGTTTCTTTGTTAGTAATCCTTTTGAGGGATGTTGTTGGATTACTTCGTATTTGTAGAGATTAAGGGTAAAAATTAGACAGTTACTGAACTATATTGTATACATCTGGTAGCACATCCTGTTGCAGTATTGTCAATATAAATGTACTTATTAGATTGCTTTATGATTGAGATTATAAGCGGGGGGGGGCAAGATTTACAGCAAGGAAGTAAAACTGGATCAAACCAGTTTGGGAGTTAGGTGCAAGATTAAGTATTTTGTTAGTAACATATTTGTATTTGAAACATGACATTGACGTTTTATGTTGATTAAACATACAAACAAAACAAAAAAAAAAACCTCAAACAGTTTTTACCAGGAAGGTGGTTCATTTAGCCCATGTAAACCTAGGAATTCGGGCTGTTGTTTTGTAGGCTTCTAGAGCTTCCTGTTAATATTTCTCAGTATATCTTTGGGTAATTTTTTTTATATATTGGTAAGGTTCCAAAGTATCACTACTACCGTTATGTTAAAAAGTAGTAGGTGGCTTTCATAATCTGGTATTCATTGTTGCTGATATAACTTATCAGTTATAGATAAGTTTTTAAGTAAACAAATTTCTCACTATTGAGAGAACAAATGAATTTTCACCCTTCTGAGTGTTTTGCTTCTATCATCTAGCAAAGATGTGTTATAAAAACTGATGAAAAACAAAGCTGTTTTCTGATGTGATGTTCTATAAGCCGGTTCTAAGTTTACATTAAATGAAAAATAAATCCAGGTAAGGTGCATTTCTCTTTGTTTTCTCCTCTGTTTAGTGAAGAGGCATATGGCCAGTTACTATCTTTTGAAAAAGATTGAGGGGAAAACAAATTTTTACAGATTGTGTCATGTAAATACCAATAATTAAATACCTTTGTCATCCACATACAGAGCCAGTTGATCATTGATTTTCTGTATTACAGGGATCCTCTTACATGGGATAACCCTCTTTATCCAGAAATATGTTGTCAGAATGTATATTGCATTAAACCAAATGCAATCTGTGCTGTGCCAGCATGTTCTGGTTTTGTAAAACCTCATGCCTGGCTGGAGTGAAGCATCCCCATCCAGTATTAGTTTGTCCTGGCTGGAGGAGTAGTGCAATGCATTATTTAGGCCTGCTCTTTAATGGATCTTAAAAAAAGTACTTGCATTCATTCCTGTGTTCACCTTTAGTTTTTACATACATTTGTGTGTTACTTTTAGAATTTCATTGAAGATAACTTTGAAAAAGTCTGCATGAAAAAAGATGCACTTGGCAAAATACTTGGTGCCTACAATCCCTCAGTGAGGAGTTGCATGCTTTTCTTATAAACCTGAAGTGCTTGTTGGATGTTAGGTTTTAATCTTCAGAAAATCCACAGATTTGCTGCCTGTTAATGACATGAAGTCCTGTCTCTGCTGGACTCCCAGCTATCCTCTCACATGTTACTTGGAAAAAGATGTAGAAATACAGGGCTGGATGGGAAAACTGTAGCTGTCCATACAGTCCCATCAACAGCACTGAGGCATTAATGTGTATTCTGCAGATGGTTTGTCTAACAGTTGAAAATTTCCAGTGGAGGAGATGTCACAGTGTACCCCATGTGGCCTCTCTTTTTTTTGCCTCTCTTAGAGTAAAAAGGTTTTTGGAGTAACAGCCTTAATCTTCCAACCACTAGCTTTTTTTTTTTTTTTTTTTTTTTTTTTTTGCTTTCCCCCAAGGAAGACGCTCTTTATCTAAAGCATAGGGAGACCCAGCTTTCTAAGTCACTTCTAGACTCCTTAAAAGCAGTCCACAGTCTCTGATTGAAAGAATGTTCCTCTTCAAAGAAGCTTATTTATTTCAGTTTACTTCCATGGATTATGTTTTCCAAATATCTTCCTTTTTATCTGCCACTTTGTATATGGGTTTAAGGTTTCTGCTTCTGTATCTTGGCTTACACTTACCACTTTTTTTCTTCCAGACCATTCCTCTGATTTACCATGCTAATTTTCAGTTTTTATCCTGTTCTCCAGAATGGTTGCAACTGCTCTTAAATTAATGTCATCTGCAGATTTTATAGGTGGTCTCCATATTCCTTCAGTAGCATTAACAAAAGCATCAAACAGAACCAGGCTCTGCACAGACCTGAGCAGGGACATCACTCATATCCTCCCAGATTAATAGAAAGGCATTTATAGTCCGGTCACCCTGCAAGTGATTCATCAAGTTTTGCACCTGCTTTTTTGGCCACCATGCCTGCATAGCTTCTGTATTAAGATACAGTGAGTGACAGTAGGGAAATTTTTATTAAATTCAGGATATACCTACATGTTCCCTTTTAACCCCTACACTGTTAACCCTGTCAAAAGGATATTATTTGAATGGTTTGAGAAGAGCTGGTCTTCATCAAATATTCGTATCTCTTAATGCATATTTTTAATTCATTCAAATGAAGAAGTTGCATCTGCTTGTCCTCATTTGTGTTTTCTTTCTGAAAAAGAAATTTTTTGAGAGTAGACTTTGGATACGACTTCTTTTATACTTCTCCATTCTTACCTGGAAAACATTTGGAAGTGAAACACTGGGTGCTGAGTCATACAGAGGAGTGGAAAATATAGGCTGTGAGGGCACATCCCTCTTGGTTGTTGTGTTTTCCAGGAATTCCAGCTATTTCCTCCTCTAATGGAGCTTCTTTCCTCCCCTTATTCCAGCAGGGAATGGCTGCTAACTTCTCCTCTCTTTACCCCTTCCCTCCATATATTCAAGTTGCCACTTCTTTAATTCTGGTACTTCCACACTGAAAATAACTTCAAACAGATGTGGGTAGTTTCGCTAATTAAGTGTCAATATGCATTCCCCAAAACAGGATTTACTATAGCTGTAATCCTCACAGTTTGGTAGAACAAGTGTAATAGTTCTGGTATCTTCCTTCTGCAAAAGTGATTGTCCATTCTGCTCATCTGTACTAATTAATAACTTGCCTAATGCAATTTCACTCTGTCCTTTAGGCAAACATTAACGATCCATTTAGAGAGTCTGCAAAGCATGCATTAACACAGAGGCAGTAGAAGTGCTTGCAGAAAAAAGCTTCTGCTTTCAGGTGCTCATGCTCCTGATTATTCATGCAAAACAGAATGCAAATAGGAATGTTGGGTACAAAACCTGTGATTTTTCAAGTAACTGATGTGAGGTTTTTAAGATACTTGATACATGGTATTCAGCTTTTACTTGTTTTTTTGTACAGCACTTGTACAGTGTACTTGTACAAATAACTTGTACGGTTACAATATTGAATACGGTAAGGTAAGATGTTCAAGGGCTGTGGTTTCTCAGTATATGTCCTAATAAATTTGTTACAGAAAATGTACTTCATGTGATAATAAATGGAATAATTTTAGGAAAGATGCAATACAGAGACGTTTACATTTTATGCCAATACTTTCAACCAGAAAAAAAAAAAGTGTGTTTCTGTTAATGTACTCAGAAGTCTCAGTGCAAAGATGGAAGCTATATGCTTTTCTTTCTTAAAGGCTAAATGGGTCTTGGTGGTGGAATAAAGGCAACAACTTGATACTTAATTTGCATTAAGACCATTTTTAAGTTTCTTGACTGTTTGTAGATCTCTCCGTTTGCAGTCCAGTGTTTATAAATATGGGTCGTGTTATTAATGCATGTTTCCATTATCATGGAATCCTCTTGAATCAAAGCTAAAATCCAGAGCTATCTCTCATGACTGTGATCAGGAACCTCTGTGGGACTACTGGCCTTGGTTTGGTTCTGTTTGAGCTATTTTGTATCAAGCATCATTCTTGTGCATTTTTTTCCCGTTTGTGTTAACAGCCTAGTTATTGCTGTGAAACCATGGCTTACGAAAGCCTAAGCAATTCTGCAATACTAATGGAGAACAGGCAAATTTATCATTTTGGCTGGAAGGGTCATATAGGAAAGGTGGCACTGTGTGTATAGATCAGATTTAATAAAAGAATACTTTTCGCTCTGGATATTGCAAGCATAAAAATTCTTGCAGTAAACTAGCTTATAGGGTTTTTTTGCAGTACTGTTGTAGGGTTTTTGTGGTGATTGTAAGCTTGTTGAACAATGCTGGTGCACTGAAAATGTTGTAGCCAAATTGCAATTTTTGCAGACAAATTTGGGGAAAAAACTAAAAACATGCTAGAAAGCCAGCTAACCATCCTAGAAAATACTTTCAGTTGTACAGCAGGCATTAGCATTTTATTTGCAATGATCTGAGAATTGTGTTTGTGTATTCCTTTTTGACAGAGCCTCCCATGGACCATTCTGATCTGGTTGCAGAGTTACTGAAAGAGTTATCAAACCATAATGAGAGAATTGAAGAAAGAAAGGCTGCCCTGTACGAGCTTATGAAGTTAACTCAGGAAGAGTCTTTTGGTGTTTGGGATGAGCACTTCAAAACAATACTACTTTTGCTGCTTGAAACACTTGGCGATAAAGAGGTAAATTCAGATTAATCCAGTTAAGAATGTTAACAAAGCACATGGTTTACTTTCAGTATCTTTGAAATTTTTATGGATTATAGGAAGGTCACAAATTCCAGCTAGTCTTGAAAAACAAAAAACTGTGGAAATGGAAAAATGTCATGCAGTCTGAATGCCCTTACGGTGAAAAGGGCATCAGTAATACTCACCTTCTCAAGTATTCTCATTTGTCAATTCCCACGTGATAGATTAAATGAAACATTTTTCACTGGGATTCAAAGCTTATCTGTTAATAGTCCCTGGTGGCATCTAGAATAGCAAAACATCATATGTGGAAATGCGTTTAAAAATATATTTCTAAAATGTGGTAATGCTCATTCTGATGACTGAGTTCTGTGTGATTATTCTCTACAAGGGCCATGTTTTTGAAATTACTGAGGACCAAAAAGACACTAATACTTGTTTTAACTTTTAAATAAATAATTTGTAAAACAAATTTCAAAAATGTATTTGCATAATGTGATGCTAAAGGTTTTATCGGCACTTGTGAAGAGTAAAATTGTTTGTAACAACTTCTGGGTAGCATAGATAACTCAGATTAGCAGTGTGTTTATGATACGCCAACTGAATTATCTGCAACAAGAGAGATCAGGTGAGAAACTTAAGGATTTTTTTCTAGCTTTATTTGTTAACACTAGGTTCATACTGTATATATGTGTAGAGCATAATCTGATATTTTTCCATTATCAAAGACTCTTCCAGCTGCTAAATAAATGCAAAAACATATGTCTGCTTAAAGATACATGACTCATTTATTTTAATATTAAATCTTTAGCATGCAATTAGAGCATTGGCATTGAAAGTTCTAAGAGAAATTCTAAGAAACCAGCCAGCAAGGTTTAAGAATTACGCAGAGCTCACAATCATGAAGACATTAGAAGCGCATAAGGATCCTCATAAGGAGGTTAGTAATCAGTTATTCTGTTTGTTTGAGGTTATGACAAATTATCACAAAATGAAACAAAAAACTGTCCAAAAACTGTCTGAGAAATTAATCAGATCTTACTGAGGAAGTAATTTGTTTAATAATCAAGCATCAGCCATTGTTTAACATGGGATGCAAGAAAAAAAAAAAAACCCTGCAGTTTTCTAAGCTCTCAAATGCTTAATATCAGCCCTAATACCAGTTGCTTTGGATGCTGTCCAAGAGGACATAATAACCAATAATGTGTCATTATAGCTCTTAAAGGAGTAGTTGAAGGGAGTTTTTTCCTTGTGTGACATCTTAAGCCCAATGCAAGTGTCCTGGAGCTCTACAGTAGACAATGCTTTTGGATTTCATTAAGGCTCATGGTTGAGAGATAGGACTGAACATAGCAAGGAATTGTCAACCCTTTCCATTTTTAGCCAGCTCTGCACCACTCAAGAGCATGGCTCTGAACGTTGTTAGGGGAGGATGCATGGGAACATATCAAAGGGAGGAGTTGGTTGTGGCTGAGAACAGCGAGGGGATTCAGAAGTAGAAGGATAACTGTAATCTTGCTCAGAAGTATTTGGATACACGCATACATAATAAAGGATAATGCATGTGGATATAAGAAACACAAATACAGTAACCACCCCAATATTAAACAGTTCACATCAGTGTCACTGCTATGGAAAGAATCCGGGTTTATTATTAAACGAATACATTTTCTCACAGCCCTCCCTGTGCAAGGGCACTTACTCTATATGGAACTTACTGTGGAATTCCAGGTTTGGAAGTTTGACTGCGGTTCCTCCCATACCAATGAGTTTTGTCACTCAACTGCTACTCATTTCTCTCATTTCCCTGCACCCTCTTGATTTGTTTCATATACTGTATTTATTACAGTGTCTTGTCCCCATCTTTTCTTCTTTGTTACTGCGTTTTTTCTCTCTCTTGGTTTTGTGTATATGAGAGAGAGTTAAGGGGACAAGGATGGAGAGAAACAGTTGTGGAGGTTTTTGTACATCATGGATGTACAAACCCCTGGTTTTGTATTGCAGTTTGTCTTGTTAGATGGCAGATGCCACAACTGCAGCTGCACTAATATGAAGATCTGATGTGAATTTTCTCTGTTGTTGCCTATGTTGTATCCTGAGCTTCTGTACCTGTTGACTTCCTACCTCTTGTTCTGCTTGTCCTGCGTACTCTTTAGGCTTAAAGTCCTCTCTTGTCATAGTTTCTTCCAGACTTAGAGGGGAGGAAAAACAGCTAGATTGACTTCATGTCATTAAACATGTTTTGAGATGAATGCAAAAACATGCCTTGTCAGTGATCACTGACATAACAAGCAATAACAAATGACAACACAAGAAATTACAGTTTCCAAAGGTGGTGATATTTCAGTATGTGGTTGGAGGGTATTACGGAGTAGAGAAATTTCAAATCTGATTCAACAAGCAGGTTTGAAAAACTGATACACATGTTGCTGAAGACATGGATTAGCCACAGAATATTGGGAAGAGCCCTGTTTTCGGGAAAGTGTGTTCAACAGTTGGAATCTTATAAACAGATTTTCAAAGGGCCCTTCATTCACATATTTTTACAATGTTGTAGAGCTCTTGGTAGGAAATTTTCATGCTCAAGACCATTTCTGCCAGATAACAGACCATAGTAACAGTCTCTTGTAAATAATTTTTCCATGTCTTTTACTTATTCTTTGAATAGGTGGTGAGATCTGCGGAAGAAGCTGCTTCCATGCTGGCCACTTCCATTAGCCCAGATCAGTGCATCAAAGTTCTTTGTCCAATTATCCAAACTGCAGATTATCCCATTAATCTGGCTGCAATCAAAATGCAGACTAAAGTCATAGAAAGAGTATCTAAAGAAACCCTTACTCAGCTTTTACCAGAGATTGTGCCAGGTCTAATACAGGTAAGGAGAGAAGAAAGAAAAAAAAAACCAAACAAACAAAAAAGAAACTGTATATATAAGAATTGCAAAGACATTTTAAAAACAGTATCACTTGGCTTTCATAAAGAATTGTATTTGTCTGATAGTTGATGGCTGCTTTGACCCAAAATAACGCAGATAGTGGGAACAAACTCTTTGATTGGCAGGTAGCTAAATTGTAACTGGTTAGGACTCAAATCTCAGTAGCAAGTGAAGTACTTGTTATAGTTAAGCTTGGTAGATACTTGTAGTTATAAAATAGTTTTTTGTTGTTATTATCTTTTTACAAGTTGTAATAATTTGATCTGAAATTGTCCATGCTGTATTTGTGTATAATTGTAGGGTTTTATCACTTGGGGCTTGGGGGAGGCAAGACGAAAGCAGCAGTTGACTGGGAAAAGTTTAATAAAACAAGGCGGCTACCAGAGGTTTCTCTTCCTTTGTTTTTAAAAATAAATTCCTTTCCACCTTATCAAGAGCCAAGATACATTAATTTGCATGTGATGGATAAAGACTTTACAGAGTTTGACAGCTGCATTTCTGTCTTTTATGGGTGTGATCCAATCATACATCCACAGGTAGAGGCAGAGAAGGGGCCCTCTGAGAAGGGGCCCTGTGAGTGAGACAGACTAGCAAAGTGGCAAAAGGAAAAAAATCATTAAGGAATGAGATGGGAGTTAACAAAAGAATCTTTAGCTGTTAAGAGAATACTTCTTTCAGAGCAAGGAAGCTCTAAATTGAGTGGTCTTCTGCTTTAAGTAAATATCTGTGTAATCTGGAACAATTTCTCTTATGTACTCCCCTGTTGCATGACAGCAGCTCTGTTTTCAGTGTAACTTATGAACAGGATTGTGTGGGTTTCAATTTCAGTCTGGAAAATTATTATCAATGGTGATTAATAAGCAGCCTGCTTTTTAAGTGCATGCTCTGTATTTGCGTGTTTGTTTTTTTGTTGGAATGCTTCATTGGGCTACAGTAGCATTCATTTACTGCAGACTTCAATGTATTTATTATAGTAAATAACTAAATAGCTTTCTGAGGCTTTTAATCATTAACTGATAAGGTATTAATGTTAATTTTATTGCTTTCTAGGGTTATGATAATTCAGAGAGCAGTGTTCGTAAGGCATGTGTTTTCTGCCTTGTAGCCATTCATGCAGTAATTGGTGATGAACTAAAACCACATCTCAGTCAACTCACTGGCAGTAAAGTAAGTAAAAGATACTATTTAAAGAAATCTCGGTTCATAATTGCATGTATGCATTTGCATTTTGGTTGCAATTGCCAGAAAGTTTCATAAAAGTATATACTTGAATGAGACTATCAGGGCTATTGAAATCCTTCGAGGATTAATACAACTTGATCATAAAATGTTCCAAACTGAAAATCCATAGATCCTTATGCCAGTGTACGAACTTTAGCATTAATATAAATACTAAATTATGTTTCTTACTGCTGTTTAATGGATTTAGTTACTGGTTGTACTCCTGGTGGTAGTGATAATGGCTATACTCAGCGTGGCTTTTCCTATCAGTATTTCTTGTCTTGTTTTTCATGCCAGTTCTGATTGGAAAGCAATAAATGTAGTAAGTAGATGTTACATACAGCAGTTTTACTTATTCTCCTTTCTTGTTACTTTGTTTTCATCAGTCCCTTCAGTACCTCTAATTTGAAATAATAATAGTAGTTGGTCTGTGCTCCTTTTTGGTTCAGGATATTTATGATTTTATTGACATCTCTTATGTACAGTTCTTGTATGCAAACAGCTGTATGTTAATTGTGAATCTCTTTGTCCTTGGGAATAAAATAGGACAATTAATTTTTGTATTTTTGACTAAGACAGTTATATCTTAAAAATACTCTCTGGCAGTGATTGTGTTGAATGTGATTCTAGACAGTATTGGAAGCTTTAGTAAGTACCAGCATCAACAACTCTAACTAGAGGCTTGAAATCTCAATATGGACTTCAAAGGAAAAAAAAAAAAAAAAATCCAAACAAAAATCCTACCTTATTTAGAACAGCATTGTTATTTGAGGAAAATATTCCATCTATGTTAATCTAGCTACCTTAGATCATTCTCTTCTTTACATCCTTAAAGAAGCTTGAGCAGTTTCCTTGTGACAAATTTTGCTGTGTTTAATGTTTTCACTGGCAAGTATGTTACCATTGAATCAACTGTGGAAAACGTAATTTTGCTTTTGGGGAAAAGAAAATTATTTAATGTCTCCTTTGTTGTACCATAACTGTAGTCTGCACAAAATAGTACTGTAGTAAGCTGCAAATACTAAATACTACTAACTGTAGTCTGTTGCAAATACTAAACAAAGTGAATTTCTGGCTTAAATTTGCAGATGAAATTACTGAACCTTTACATCAAACGTGCACAAACAGGCTCTGGACCAGGAGATACAACAGCAGATATGTCTGGACAAAGCTAATGAAGCTGACAAGAGTTAACCACTTCTCCTAAAGCAAGGGCAAGGCCCTCTTCAGCGAAAGGAAAATTCTCGCATACAACTTTTGGAACCTTTTTCTTGGGTTTTTCCCTTTCTTCTTGTTGTTTTGGGTTTTTTTGTTGTTTTGTTTTGTTTTTTTTTCTTTAACCAATGGCTGTCCTCAGCCTGCATGTGACTGTTGCAATAGAATTATTCCAAATCCAAGGAAAAACAGTATTAACATCAGTTGATCAAAGCAGAATAAAATTTAAAAATAATCTAATCCATCAGTTATCCCGTTCGCAATCCTCTGTGTCTTCCCATTAACTTTTGCCAGTGTTATTGTATTAAAAAAAGATTTTTTTAATGCTAATTAAAAAGGTATGCTTTAAGCTTCAGAAGTTAAAATATAAATTCTGTTGCTTTTATTCAGCTGCAGATAACATTACTTTTTTTATGCTATTTTGTTTGAGTATCATGTCCTTCGCTAGAAACAAGAAGTGATGTGAAACAAGGCTGAACTAGTCTGAACTGCAGTGAGACTTGTTCACTGTGTTGGTGGTTCATCATCTTTATTTACAGCTTGTTTGGGGTATTTTGGAGATTGAGAAATATGCCTATAAAAAAGCTGGATTGATCCAGTTCTGTAAAAGTGATATTGTTCATTGGTTGTATGTTTGTTGCATAAATAAGAATTTAGTGTGTGCAGTAGAGGACTGGTACAACCAGTACCTCTTAATGTGGAAGACAGCCCTTTCAGGGTAGCATTGCCGACCTGGTGATAGTGTGGCAGTCTGCTTTTTAGCAGCAGAGTTAATGGTCACTTGATGGACGTGAACCATCCTTGTCACCTTTCGTTCTTCAAGCAGGATGCTTCGGAATGGAGTGCTCTGCCCAAGCATGCTCAGTATGTATTTATCTTTATCACTAGAATGTTTCCTCTCAACCTAATTGCTGGAACAAGTAGTCTTGTATTGTAACTCACATGGGATTTTATGACAACAGTGCAGAAAATTATTTATTCGTTACCTTCCTAAAAGCACCAAGATTTTCTGCATTGAATTTAAGTGGGGGGTGGGGGGTGGGGGAATAGTCACAAATGCTATGGATCTTGCCACCTCTTAATTAAAAAAAAATATATATATTTTGGATGAGTTGGGAAAGCTGCACCAAATTATTTGCATGGTTTTCTTGAATAGCATCCTCAAGACCCATCTGGATTAAGGTGTGGAAATGTTTCCAGGATTTGTTTTTCCATTTTTGAAAAAGAGTTAGTTTATTGTGAATAATGGTTCTTTGTATTTATGAACTTGATAATGGAAAGAGAACAAAGATCAAGTAAATGTGTCCCTAAATGTTGTCTTTTTCTTTTTTTCTTTTTTTCCTTTTTTCCTTTTTTTTGGTCTTGGATATAAGCGGCAAGCTAATTAACTGAGAACTGGGATGAAACAGTGCCCTTCCCAGGAATGATGGAACTTTTTTTTTCCCCTGACTTTTTCCCTTTGACTGTGATGTTGTCTAGTTGTAGGAGGTGTATCCTGGTCAGAGAGAAAACAGCGATGCCAAGGATGATGGTCTATGCTAGGCTAAAATTCTCTCTACCTCTTCAGGGTGACTAATTTTTGACTGAGCTGCTGCATATAGCACCCAGTGGAAGAACTATCTACAGAAAATCTTTATTTTTTTTTCTTTCCAAATTATC
This sequence comes from Phaethon lepturus, assembly GCF_000687285.1. Taxonomy (NCBI): domain Eukaryota; kingdom Metazoa; phylum Chordata; class Aves; order Phaethontiformes; family Phaethontidae; genus Phaethon; species Phaethon lepturus. The sequence goes on along the minus strand of NW_010554069.1, from coordinate 16,295 downwards.
AATTAATGTGTATTCAAAACGCTGTTCTTCAACATTGCAGCCAAATATCATAACAAACAACTTACACACTTTACTTGCTAGGAACCCTGAAAATCAAAACTGAATAAAAATTAAGTCAGATGCTTGTAGTTACATGAAAGGTTGTTTTCACTTTAGCTTGAAGTGAATGCTTAGAAAGTGCTAAGGTGTGGTTGTTAAAGCAGCAATGCCATTGCAGAGTTTTATTTGGAGGAAAAGTTGTAGAAATATATATAAAGACTTAAAACCAAGACTGTCATAACTTGTCACTAGCCCTTTTAGCAGCTACACCAAGAAAATAGTATCTCCTCTTTCTTTCCTTGTTATGTGTAACATCCTTGTTGTTTTCTACTGTTTAATTACATTGTGTATTTATAGTTCTATGCTTACCATTGTGCATATACTGGCAATAAAATGTACATAACATTACTTTAAAAATTAGCAATGTATACATTCTGGTTTTCTGTTTTATTTGATCATATGCTATAAGAAAAATCATAAATGTGATTGATACAACATTGGTTAAAAAAAAAAATCTTAATCTTCATGTTTTGTGTGTCCAAATGATGTTTCTTTATATGCTCTTGTTACTAAATCTGACTTGGCATTTGAGAACATGCTGTGAAAATAGGTATGCTAGCCAAAAATGCTTTTTGGAAGTTGAAGAGAATCTTTATGAACACCCAGTTTCCTTCATCTAGGCAGGTTTCTTGTTTACTCTTTCATTTATTTGTATGTTATACATTGTTTGCATTTTATTTTTTTAACATTTAAAAATATTTTTCAGTCTACAATCTTGTAGTTTACATTTTAATTATATAAAAGGTCACTTTAAAAAAAACTGCACAAATTCTAAGCTTAATAGTCCTGTATGTTATTCCTGCTTTTTATACAGGTAATACTTATTTTGAGAGGATCACTTCAAAATGACTGCTGTTTGTCATCTTTTTGAAGATGCTGTTTCATACTGAAAAAATAAGTTATTGAAACATACAGTATATATTCTGGATGAACCTATTTTTTTTAATGTGTAAACAAAAGTTGGTAAGAAAGAAATGTTTTTATCCCCTTACATGACTGAAAATTTTTGCTCCAGGTAGGGGTGGAGGAAGATATTTACGCAAAGTTTGTCCCTCGCTTTTGCTTCTAAGCCATCTTTAAATGTTCGAAGTGTGGATATACTATGTATTAAAAATCTAAATGCAATATATTTAAATGAATATTTTACTTATCATAGGTCTAGTTCTGTTTCCAACAAAGACGGGGCTGCTATAGTGGATAGAAGCTGTTTATATTACATGGAACCATCAGAATGTAAGAATTTTCAACGAAATTATTTCCACTGCAGCCACTTACCAGCTTCACTGCATTGCTTTTTGCCTTCATTTCCTACATTATAGATAAGACATTGGCTCAGTTAAATTTGAGCAATCCTTGGTCATGCCTTATGTTTGGAGGTGGTTTCTCTAATGGATTAGCATAAGTATCTGGGAAAAAGTAGGACAATTGTAAGTTGCTGTTCTTTCAGAAAGGGTTTCTTTATGTTCTTTCTAATATTCTGTAAAGATAGGTCATTGCAATCATTTGAGTACTGAAATGTAATTCGTAAAGTTTGGGTTTGGGCTTAAAGAGGAAGAAGGGAGGAAAGCTACATGCAGAATCAGGATAGGAAATGCATGTCTTGGATGTCTCTGTCGTTTGCTTTAAAGAATTTTGAGTAACACGTTATGGTCAGCTGAAATCTTAGCAAGGAAGTCGTGGTAGTAAATGTAAATTGAAAGGGGAGCTTTCCTGTAAATTTTCCTGAGTTTGGTTGCTTGCTTTGATTTTTGAAGATAAAGGTTGGAACAGATTGAGTTGTGTTTATTATTTGTGGTCTGAGTCCCAAAGCAAAAAGAACAAACATTTGTATCCTGAAAGGCTTACATATTCTTAGTAGTTTCTGTCAATGTTTAAATGTTTGAGTAAATTCACAAACATACCCATATAAAAAGCCTATTGAGAATGCACGCCCGAACTGCTCTTCAGCAAAAGAATTCAAATTCTGAACATGACATTGTCATAAAACAGTAAACTGCTCAGTTTTGCACTTCCAGTCTACTTCCAGGTAAGATGAAAGTCAATATTCATATTACATTCTGTAAAGAAAACTTCTTAGATTTTCTCCCCTACGTTTTGTAGTTAAGTCTTCCAGCTCTTTAGAAGCATATACTTTAAAGATTTGCTTCATATATTATAAATGTTTTCTTAAACAGATTAAAGTTTTTCTTTCTGTTTTGGTAAAATGTGGAAGATTTTCAGTAACATGGGAAGTTTGAGAAACTAATTGTGCCAGTCTGGCAGGTGGAAAAAAAATCAAACTTAATTTACTTTTTTTTTCCTGTATTGTGTATTTAAGTATATTTTAAGACTTCAGGGCTCCCAAGATGTACAGCTTGGATTATCCCAATTAAAGAAATTCCTTCTTTTGCTGATGGGATTTTAGGATAATGAGCATGTTTACTGAGAAGTTCGCTACTAAGGGAAGTTTGCTAATGGGTAATTTCTGCTCAGACAGAATCACAGCTATGTTTGTAAATTGCTGTTAAGCAGTAACTCTTGGGAAATTTGAAATGTATTTTGCAAGCAGTTTTGAATACTGTATGATTTCTATCAAATCTAAAAATTCTGTAACTCTTGATCTATTTTAGGTAGATACAAGTGATCCTAAGGAAGCATATTTTGAGGGAGTAAGATAGGAAATAATGCTGGATAGCAAAACATGGAAAATACCTTTCTTCAGTGGAAAAAATAACATACATGTTATTACAAAACATAACTGTTTGATATCCAGACTTGTTACCATTGGCAGGAGGTAGAAAGGTAACTAAACTTTATCTTGGGCATCAAAGTTTTACAAGGCTTCCATTTTTATTGTGCTTCCTGCCCTACATTGTGCTGTTGTCCACCAATGCAAATCTTTGGACCTCTATAAACTCATACTGGAGTTGGCACTGGTGTCAGTTCTTTTAACTGTCAGGCTAGATTCGAAGGTAGTGCCTGTCTGTCCAACAAAGGTTTATACCAGTAAAAACAAATATGTAGATTTAAGATAGGCAGTGGGCAGGCATTCTCAGAAGTCAGCTAGACTGGTTAGTTATATTCCCTTGCCATCTATTCATCTCTGCCGATGGCAGAGCCAACAGAGGACCTTGTGGGAGCTCCCTTAATCTATTCCAGGCAAATCACACTGGGGAACAATCTCGGACTGGTCCTCCAGCAGCACCCTGGGATCAGGAACTTCTGCCAGAGATGCTGGTGAAAGTGAACATCTGTCCTGGGCTTTGAGGGTCTGCCTTTATGGGGGGGTGAATAAAGGTAAATTTGTTAGCACAGTTTGTTTAGCCTGAGCATATGTAGTTCACATGAAAATACCAGGGAGGACAAGGAAACTCTTGATTTCAGCTTGGTTTAAACAGATGAAGTGCAAGCCTGTGGGGGGAACTGGATGTGTCTGTTTCAATTAGAATTGCAGATTAGCATGCTTTAAGATGCTTAATTAATCTGTCTGCTAATCTGAAATAATACACTTGTAACTGTAACGGTAGACAAGTGAAAAAGCCTCTAATCGGGTAAAATAGTAATTTCTGGCCTGTTATTTTTTTGTCCTTTCAGCAGAATTTAAACTGATGTGGGTAAAACATTTTTGCACCATACTAAATGACATTAGAGTTGGTTCTATTTTATGTAGAGAAATTCTGAGGTGTTTGATAATCATTTTTGATTTCTCAGATGACAGCTGTGGCTGTACTGGCCAACTAATCAATTGAACTCTTTTACCCAGACAAAACTATCTGTTTTCCCTAAGGCATTTTCATGCATCGTTATTTATGTATAAGAAGAGAAAGTATTTATGTTAAGTATAAGAAGTATTTATACTTAAGAAGAGAAATCTTAACTGGGTGTTTCCTGATTGTTCAGAAATTCTTAAAACCTTACTCAGAAGTAATGCTGGTATCACCAGAGGCTGCCCTTCCTCAGAAGTGTATTAATGAGCCATTACTGCTTAAACGATGCAAGAAAGGAGATTTTTACCCTGTTAGGAGGTGGAAAACAACAGGGTTCATACAGAATATGAGGAGACAGACATGATATATATACTTTAACCCCCTGTAAGTTGTAGCTCTTGTTCTTAAAAACCTTAGAAAAATCCATGTGGTTTGTACTGTTTTTAGGAAGGGGATTTTCTTGGAATACAGAGTATCTTGCTTTCTGCATTGGGAATTGAGAGGAAAACACTGATAGTGGAGGTTTTTGTCCAGAGCCAAGACAGCAATGTTAGAAAATTGGTTGACCTGACAGAGTACCAAAGCTGCCTCAGAGCCTTGGGTGAAAGGGGACTTTGGCCATTAGGAATGAGAAGTAACGGAGCTGTCTTGTCTGTGTCAGAACGTGCAGGAAGCCGACATTGCCTCAGCAATTTGAGTCCAAATACTGGGGTTTTTTGTTTTAGGCTACCAAATAGGTACACAGCAAGCATAGAATAGCAGAAAAACAAACACTTGAACTTGTCCATCTTTACAGGCTTCTGAATCTTCTACAAAAAAAACAACTCCATCCTTTGCCACAGTCATAAAAACCTGATAAATTTTGATTCAGGTATGATGCGATGGGTTAAATCAGAATTTTTCTGGGCAGTGAATGATCTCAAATGATCTCTATATGACAGGTTCCATTGCAGGCCTTAAATTCTTCCTAAAAGGCAGCAGAAGAAAGCAAAGGTAGTACCTACTATGCCTCCGTCCTGTAAGATGTGAAGTCAGTAAGACATTTATTCCTAAATTCATACCTCAGCACCTTAATTGCACCGTCTTGGGTTCAGAAGTAAGTTAAATGAGGAATATGACTATGGAGGAATAAATTACAGAGCAGTAACACCCTGCAATGGAGACTTTTCGGACTTCATTTAAAAGGGGATAGATCCCATGAGGAAAGGAGCATACCCTGCATTCTTCAGAAAAAGCCAAACCTGTGTCTTTTGTAAATTGACACTCAAGGCACTGGAAGCAATCCGTATTTCTTCTTTGCATATGCAGTTAGTTCTTAGAGTGCCTCATTTCAAGGAGACACTGAAGCAAGTCCAAGCACAGGGTCTGGTACATATCTGATGTATCTCATCAAAGCGATCAGAAGGAGCTGTTGAACTATTTGGTGTGCTCAGTGCTGTTACGCATGCCACTCTGGTCAGATACCCTGTCATGTGTTACCTTGTCTCTGTGCTCTTAGTGTCCTAAGATTTCTACTGGAATTTAGAAGGTCTACCAAAAACGTTCTTCATGTTTTTTCCCATTTCCCCTTTCTTTTTGTTGGCAGCCCTGCTTCTCAGGATTTCTTCAGTATCACAGAGGAAGGACTGGTAAATGCAGCAATTCTTACAGTGCTTCAACGTTAAGCAGGCCCAGATTAGGATGTCTAAAACCATCTAAGAAGCCAGAATAAAGGTGGCAGGTGGATGTGGAGAATGTGTGGGCATCGCTACTTATCCTTCACTGCACTGAACAGGCACAGTGCATTGCTGTTAGCAGTGATTGCGTACTTTTGCCACCTTCAGATGACCAGAGGTAGCAATAGGACTAGGTTGGGTCAACTCTTAATGCGTGAGGAGATGGGTGGAGAACTGCAAGCCAGTACGGCGATGGATCACACGCAGAAGTTTTTCTTGCTTGTGTTTGTTACCTGTCAGTGTTCAAGCTCATTATAGTAGTGGCAATGAAAGCAGTCCAACTAACAATGTATATAGGAGACACAGAGAGGTTGGGTACTCAAAAGTGCATAGAAAGACAGCCTAGAAATATGTTTCGGCACCTTTCACATATGTCTGATGGATCCATAGCCCATCCAAGTAGGGAGTATTGTCTAAATGTGAGTACCTCACTGTCACACAGTGATTTATGTGAACATGGTCGCCAATGTCTGGTTTGACAAACTATTTTCATTCCAAAGGTACCCTGCAGTTGGCAGCAACTGTTACACAATCAAAAAGAGTTCAAAGACCAAATAGGACACATCAAAATAACAATACTTCTCTCCTCTATACTCTGATTTGGGGTTTAAGTATGTGGGGATTGCTGCTGCATAAATATAAACCTGTCTTCTGATTTTAAACTGACCCAAGTATTTTAAGCACAACTGAAAATCATCAGTGGACAAAAAAAAAATCCATTAAATAAAATGTTCAGAATACATGCTGAATTTACAATGTCTCACATGGTACCTGATTTAGTTTTTCCATGTGTTGATGTCTGCAGAATAATTTTTATTTGCTAAAAACAGAGCAAAGATGACATTCTGCATATATAACCAGTTATAATACCACTATTTAATGTCATTTGCTGTAGTTCTTGGGCAATCAGAAAATGAAAGTAAGGAGTCTGATCACTATAAAAAAAAAAGGGTAGCAAATTGAATGATGCCTTTAGGAGACCTCATCATTTTGGATGCTACTCATGGAAAAATCCAACAAAGTTTTCAGGCACCGTATGCTAAAGTATTTCACTTCAGCACAGATCACCCACGAGCAAAACGTTCGCCTCCCCACCTTAAATTTCAGTTTGGACTTTGCATGCCATACACAAGCCTTAAAGCAAGAGATGTTTTAAATAAATAATGTCTTGTTGTTTGTGTATACAATGCTCCTTTGCTGAGATCTGTTTTAGTAATTACTGTGCAGATTATGAAGCAAGAAACAAATATAGTCCCTTAACAATAAACAGTACAAGGTAAAAAAACTCACCTTATTTGTCCCCAAACTTGCAAGACCGTGTAACCACATACCTTTATGTCTAGAGGTTAGTCAAGGGCAGCAGGTGTGGGTGCAGGGAATATGCAGTGCTTCACAAGGCAAAATACCAGAATTAAGTATAACCTGGGAAGTTTATCCTGATTTAAAAAACTAAGCTACACTTTACTTGGAAGTTTTACCTGGATACTGTTTGCAACAAAGATCATTCAAAACACAAAACTGTAAAGAGAAAAAAAAAAAGGTTTATATATATAGTGTTTAATTTCAGTGTGAATAATAACATCTTTCCTATGTGTTCTGTCTAGTACTTTCCATGCAAGGAACTCAAGGCTTCTGTGAGTGATAAGCATCTTGTCAACCCTCAGAGGGGAAAAGAGAGGGGCAAATTTTCCACAGTGCTGTTGCATGGAAGTCCACAAGTTTTCATTCTGCTTTGCTTCTCTATGCTGTCGGGAACAGTGGTCGCAGTGATATATGATGGTTTGTAGCAACAGCTTTTGTAGCCACACTCTCACAAGTTTGAAATGGTTTGCACACCCTGAGGGGCAGCCATAACACAGGTCTTGAACTTCTGCCATTTTTAAGTAACGGGTACTTAGACCAGAGCAGCCTTCATCATTTCACCCTCCTGTAATAAACACCCCATCTCCTCGAGGCAGTAGCTTTTTGGATATAACCAATGACTTGGGTTTTTTTAGTCTGCATAAACGTAAAAGACTGAATGGGCACATTTGCTGTGATGCTCCTGCGTTTTATTATGGCCTCTACCCATGTGGTCAGCGGAGCCAAAGCTTTGTTAACAGCTGGCAAGCAAATGACAGAGAGGGCTGAAATCAGAGAACTGAATTACCTAGCCTTAACAGCTCTCACTCACTATCCGCACTCAAAACATATGCGGTAAACCCAGGCCAGTAGCCTAATCTGCAGCTGCGTGCCCGGGCTCCCCTGGGATGGCTGTTTTCAAGCACAGCAAGTTGTCTGTCTTGACATAAGAACAAATCTAGGATTTGTGAGTTGTCATGTTTGTGTTACTTAAAAATACCAAAATTAATTCTAAAAGGGCTAGTAGTGAAGTCTACTGTGCTAGAAATGAAAAAGAGGAGTGTAGTTTTTTAGTGTATATATGTGTAGATGTATATGTGTGTGTATATATATTAATAAAATAGGCTACTGATTAGTCTGGGAATCTCAATTGCTTTTGCTCACAAGTCCTCTCCTGGAATTCACAGAAAAAGACTACCAAACCTGCAGCTTTCCCACCTGCATTTTGACAAACCAGCATCAGCCAAAAGCAACAGGCTATTTGCGGGGGGGGGAGGGGGGGGTGGGGGGGGGGGGAGGGGGGGGTGGCAAAGTGCCTGATAATTTAAACCCACATGAGCTCTGTGGGATACGCATAGAGGTGGGAGCCATTCTGTGCTAGGGACTGAAAGCTCTTCAAGTCAAGGGGAATCTGTGGGTTTACTCTTTCCATTTAATAGAAATACAAGTCACAGAACAGAACAAGTGCCTACATTCTATGTGGGAAGCTCATGTCAGCCCCAAGGGAAGACTCTCAAAGTGGTTTGAGGGATGCGTAGTCCTTTTTAATCAGTGCACAGGGAAATGGGGCTTCCAAATACAATCAACTGTATACATTTGACACCTTTGCCTAAACCTAGGGCTGGAGACAGACTGATTTTATTTTACATCTTGCCAGTAGATGGAGCAAACTGGATAGCAGGATACATACTCTTTTTCTACAGTCACTGAAATAAAATTAATTATTTTAAAAAATGCAGCAGTGATCACTGGGACTCACGCAGCCTTTTACATCTGCTAGGAGGGTGCTTATTAAGAGTATGCAGTTACACATAGACATGTTAAGTGGAAGAATTAACCTTGAAAAGACTCCTCTAGCTCTCATCCTTGCTGGAACAAAGATCAACTCGTGTACACAAAGGCTGCTGTGTTACGACAGCCTTGAGGTACCTAGGTGCCTCTTGGAAGACAATAATTTCTTAGAATCACTAAACCAGCAGCCCCAATTGTTGTCCGCTTTTCTGGACCGCGTTGCATGTGGGTGTTTCTTTCTCGTCCCATGTTTACAGTTCCTCTTCTATTATTATTCTGTTCTTTGCTTTTTGTTTGTGGTGTTTGATGTTGATTAAGAATGGTAAGTTAAAGGAGAACTGCCTTATGAAAAAAAACCAGCTAACAGTGTTGTTTATTTGAATTTTTTTGGACTGTTGCCTGTTACTATCACGTTAATAAGACGTAATTCCTTCTTGACTTCCAGAACCTTGCTCTTTGATATTCTGATTTTCATAGCCTGAGTGTTGTCACAATATTACAATATCTTTTTAAAGTATCTTTTTATAGAATGAACCCCAAGGAACAAGCAATGTGTGCTTGTGTGTGGATGGTATTTAAAAAAAAAAAAAAACAAAAACAAAAACAAACAAACAAGCTAGCAAACTGCTTCTATTTGTCAGTAGTCCTTCCTACTTCAAGCAGAATGGGTGCCCTCTGCAGGTAACTATTTTCAGATGAGGTTTTTGGATGTGTCCCCCCATTTTATTTCTAAGCATCAAGGTCTTAGCACAATCGATGAGTACTGTTTTGTGTGTTTTACAGTACAGACTACAATCTTGGCTGCAAACCCAGGCAAGCAAATGGCACTGAGACATAAGTGCACCAAGCAGCTGGTTTTCATCCAAATATGATTCTTCCCTAAATTGCGCATGTGAGGGGTGGGGTGGGTGGATGTTGGAGTAAATATTTTCCCTGCAGTTTGACAATGTTTTCATTGTAGTTTTTAAAAGTCTTTTTAATGGCAAGAAGGTGTAAGTTGCACTCTGTAGTAGCCTGCCACTTCAGCTTGTATAGAATGAACAGACAAAAGGGATACCGTATAAACACCACTGAGAAGGCATCTTGCTTGCCTTAAAGAGATCATTGCATATTCCACCACTTTTGTTTTTCTTTTCAGTCATACAACATATAACTTGCATTACAGTGTTCAAGTACTCCGAATGGACTGCACGAAGAGGGAGCTGTATGCCTCTCTGAGGCAGAAGCGCTATGAAGTGCTCTTTCTGCTCGCTTTGTAACATGCAGCTCTGCTCGGTGATGCTCTGATGGTGCAGAAGGGAGGGGCGTTGATCAGTGGGGATGCTGGTGAGGTCTGAGAAGCACTTGATGTCACACCAGCTTGTAATAAAGACTTGCAGCTGTGCGGCAGGTAACAGCACAGCAAGGTTGGGGAGCAGGAGAGAACGTGGGGACTAGCCAAGACTTCAGCTACCTGCCTCTTCTGGAGAGAGTGATACCAGCAAACTTGCTGGCAGCAGCTAAATATGAAGGTGTGAGATGAACCCAACTGCAACTTTAATCTGAATGTGTGTATTTGTTTTCTCTGTCCTCTCTCCCATCACTGCAGTGACCATCTCTTAGCTGAGCACAATGCTTCATCTCATCCCAAAATGCTTTTCTGGCACAGCCAACCTGAACATTATCACCATCACCAGTATCCCACCAGCAACAGCAGCTACCTGCGGTAAGAAAAGAACGGCAGTGATTAATAATAATTATTATTATTATTATAATGCTGGAACACACAAGAATGCAGACTGCACAGCCTTTGCTAATTCACAAATTCAAGCCTTCAAATAGTTGGTGACTGTAGACCCTTTGAGAAAAGTTTGAGCAGTACAGTCACCACAGCAGAGATTTACGTTACTATAGCTCCATGATTTTCACAAACCATGCCACTGTACATAAGTTTTAGTGATAGGAACATTTTACTGCTTAAGAGAGTATTTACAGATGTGTTAATTTTTTGTTTCTTTTTCAAATTACATTCGCAGTCTGTAGATAAAACTCTGTTTATATGAAGTAGTACAGACTTATAAATACCTTGTTTCATGTCTACTTTGATTATCTGCTGAAGCTCAGCTGACCTGCAGGATCAGGACTATGGGCTTCTTGTTCTATCAGCTGAGGCACACTGGCTAAATGCTTTGCATTGAAATTCTGATGCAATATGTAGCTTATTGCATCAGCATATTCCTGTGAGCTATGAACCTAATTTACCTCTTCATGACTAAAATATTATTTGTGTACAGTATTCAAATTTTTCTTATAATTAGAAATTATTATGCTTTGACAAGAGCTAAGCTCAGAGATTCCAGATAATCTTGATGTTAACTGAGTTTCAATTCATAATGTGGTTCACTCTCTGTATTAAATTTTAACTTATTACTTTTTGGCTAAATACAAGTATGTAAACATGATAGCGTTTAATCACCTACCTCGATATGCCTTTTTGTATGTTGGTAGTCACATGCCTATTCCTACATCACAACATTATTTCTGTTCTTGTAGAATTGTTGAGTAGCATGTTTTTAGTAGAAATGTGTTAAGTTTTAGGTTTAAAAAAAGCAAAGGAATTAAGGCTATATTTGGGTTCCAAAGTGTGAAACTAATCAAACTGCAGCGGAATTTTATAAAATAAATACACTTCAGTGCAAAGGTCAGGGTGATATGGAATTTAGATTGGCTAACACAAATATGTAGCAAACACCGCACCGTTTCTATTGTCTCAATCAGTAAACCAGAAAAGAAGAATGGGTCCTGGAGTTCCCTGATGCAATCCTCTTTACAAGTGATGTGCACAGTTCCCAGTGCAAAAGGAACCAAACAGCAAGGGAAAGTGAGGATGTCCTCTCACACTTCCAGTCCCCACTTTTTCAGCCTCTCTTCAGCCTGGAGGAGGTGTGTCCCCTCCCGGCTTTTCTCAGGGCCATGCTCTCTCAGGGCTCTCAAGGACATCTTTCACCATGTCCTTGTCTGTCCTCGTTTCCTCCCTGTATTTGCTTCTGTTTCCCCACCTTTATCCAAGAGTCCCTCTGAAGTTGCACTTCCCACACATTTTTGAGCACCTGCCTTTAGGTTTGGATGGCAGCATGCACCTGTGTTTTGGTATTGAAATGCAGCGTAGGGGGGACACTTCCATAAATTAAAGGTTGTGTACAGGAGCTAAGAAGATTGGCCCCTGAAGCCGATTACCATAAGCAGAAAGGATACAAACCAGTTCAGCCATTAGGCTTCAGTCTGGTCATAACCGTCAAGTTGCTTGGCTCTGTTCCTCAGTGCTTCATCCTTAGTAAAGCACCACACTTCAGTCCCACATCCAGACATGAGTAAGGCTTGTATAGAAACAGCAAGTGACTTCAGGGGAGGATGCCAGCCAGCGTTAGTGCAGAGCAGATGGAGAAAGGAGTGTCTCAGGATCCCTTGTCCCACATTACAGTAGAACTGTACTTAGAACACATTTATGCAGATGTATTTGCAAAATCAGGCTCCCACTGCATGCACTTCCTCTCTGTTATATTCAAGTCTCCAATTCCAACTGCTGGGTCTGGTGACAGGGGTATGCAGAAATGGAATGGCAGGGCCACAGGGAATGACAAGTTAGGCTTGTGGATTTGACCTGCTCAGAGGGTTAAAGAAGCAAATTGAGATCTTGACATGCTTAACTCCTGTTTTAGACAATTCCACCAGGCAGGTGGAAAGTTTTCAATACTCTTCATGTAGGCAAAGCCTGGGATGGAGCTAGGAGGAAAGCAGTATTGTTCTATAAAGTGTACAGAGTCTTCTCTGTCCTGTAGCCTCTGTTCTCAGCCTTACTAATAAGCAAATATATACAATTTAGGCACAAATTCTGCAATCTCATCCTCAAAACAGGCTCATGTGCCTAACTTGTAGAACTCTGCATAGGACTTACATTGTGGAATATGAATTTTATTAGAAAAGAGCATACAGCATGTACCATATGTACATAGTACGTGGATTTTCAGTGGTTCCTATTTGGTTAAACCTACTCTAGTTTTCTGTAGAATACAGACAGCATCAAAAGTGTGACAATTTTTCTAGTCAAGACTGTTTACTGCTCATAAAGAATAAGAACAACTTTACTTTTGCAATAGAAATTTGTATTCTTTATTTGTTTAATCTTTAAAATAGCTTGAATTTGACTGCACTCACCCTGAGTATAAGGCCAATATATAATTTTACCAACAAATCATCCCAAAAGTTAAATTAAGGGATGACTAACAGAAAAAAACACGGTTAAAAATTTAAAAAGCAGCTAACATTCACACTACAATATGCAGAACATCAGCTGTAGTAGGCATTGAAAAAATAAATCACAAGGCTAGTTCAAAAACTGAAAAACAGAATAGAGTACTTTTTGTTTTCAAGGTTTCTGTTCATAATCACTATCTGCCTAAATATATTTTTAAACTCTTTTAGCAAAAACTGAGAAAACTTCATCATAATTACAAAAACTAGAGAATTGAGTACTTGAGCTGATTTGTACTGAAGCTGCAACTCCATACATTGGAGTTGGCTAGACCTGGCTGGAAAGTGGTGTTTGTGTGCACTTCTGATCCTAAGCAGATGATCTGAGAACAGGACTGATCAAGAAACCTGCCCCAAAGAAAGAAAACACATCACAGGCCTGTACTTTAACTGCACACCACAAACCTTTACAGAACACTTGTGGTAAATTAGCCAGGGATACAAATAATGCTCTAGAAAAATATATGCACTATAATATTAATATTTTAACAGAAAAAGGACACTTTGTGTCCTAAAATAGCTGAAGGTAACATCTTCAGAAGGGCTCAGTCAGTTTGCTTACCATGGACAAGCTTTATCCAACTTTTAAAGACTGAACTGGAAGAAGATGGGTCTTAATGTATCCACTCAAGATACCCTCAGCAGAAGTTGGAATTTATGTCAGAAGAAAACAATTCCCAATATGAAAATCACCACTTTATGTTCTTGTAACTGCTATGTAGCTATGTTAATGTTAAGTAAGGTAAGCAGATAAACCAGTTTTGCTGTGCATAAATCAAACTGTATCTGGCTTCTCTGGTCTTGGATCCTGTCTTAACTCATCTCTGTCAGAAAGTGCACTACTTTCAGTTTTCTGCAAACCACCGTTTTCTTTTGTACCACTTACAAAAGTGGGGTTTAGTGTTATTTATGATACCTTACTTTTATGAAGTCCACTTTAGGTCTACAAATGTCTGCTTAGGTTAAGTTTTGAGTTCCCAATTAAAACTCTAATTCTTCAATGATAGGAGTTTAAGATAACTTTGTAGCCATTACTGTTGTATGCTGAATAATGCCTGCTGATTTATTAACTGGACCATAAACATGTAATTGAAATTAATTAATGCCATAATTTGGGTTGTTATCCGTCTTTGAAAGTGCCAACAATTATTTCCATCATCACAATAAATTAATGAATTGAGGGTATTGCTGTCATCTTGTCAGGCTTAAAAGAGGTATTTTCCCTGTGGTAATTTCAGTTCTTCTCACTAAAAGCAGTAACTTGGGAGCTAGTGCCTATGCTAGTGACTTGTCCATGAGCCCATGCCATCTTCATAAATTTCCCTTTTTTAAGCTTCCTCTTATATGCAGTTGAATTGCTCATCTGTCCACAGACAGGCAGAGAGAGAACACTTATATCAATTACAGCAGCAAAAATACTACTACCATTTTCTAGGGAAGCAGGCAGTTGAATCTTAACTTAAAAATTGCTTTCAAAAATCATAAATCATGGTCCATGTGCTTCTTTTTATCTTTGAGGATGCCATATGTACATTTTGAACAACAGCCAGTATTTTATTAATCATTAATGAAGTTCGGGCCTTCCTGACTTGTATCTTTCAAAAAACTTGTGCAATTCTACTTGAAGCACGTAATTGTATGATCAAAATACATTTTACAGTCTCAATACTTTTATGTCATTTGCTCACTGGGTGGATCATTTTAATGAAACTGCTCATAAAATTACTTAACAATCCTCTGAACAATTGAGTTTTTTTGAGAATCCTTCTTTACGTGAAGTCATGGGTTACTTACTCTATTAGCACCCCCTCACTGGACTAAGTATTTTATGACCAGAGGGGACAGGATTAAAATCTAAAGCTCTGGCAGTTCCAGTTCTTCATGCATCCCTCCTAGTCTTCTCCAACTGCCAGGCCATTTAATTATTTATTAAAGGCTTAGCTGCCTCTTGGATCCTCTATCTGGAGAATATAAAATAAACAATTTGAATAACAGTATAAAATAAAGATACTTTAGTAATCTTTGCAAAATATAAATTCTGAACCCAGAAAGACAAATTTGATGCTGCTTATACACCTGGATTTAACTTATCTTGGCCTTTTAAAGGAGAGAAAGGCAGTCTTAATGCATCTGAAAACCTATACAAAAATAGTCTTAAGGGGCTATAAAATGGGTCAAGAAACAAGTCAAAGGCCAGACAGAAACAGGAACTTAATAGTAACCAAAGAAAATTCTTTATAGGTACTGTACGTTTCACCTTACTGCAGGTAGATGCAGTTTAACCTGAAGATGACATTATCTGTATCTGCTTGCTGTCTGCCCACTTACTGCAGCTCCCTTCTAGCAATTAGGAGATAAAAGGGCTCTGACCTGGGAGTATGCTCCTCAGAGGTCCAGTCATTATAATTTAGTCCTGCCTGCAGGTGCCATGTTCGCCTTTGCATTTGTGAACACTTTTGCTTAAACAAGGTGGAGGCCTTGAATCCAGGCTGCAGTAGTGTTGAGCTTTCGTTCCTCACATTTAAGCAGTGTAGTTATAGCGTGTTAGGTAATATACGTGTAAGCATTAGTGTAAGTATTTTTCTGCCTTGCATGCTTGCAGGTACTGCTTTGTCTTTTTGCTTTATGTATCTTACCATTCTCTTGAATATTGTCAACTGGACTTTCTGACTGCAGGGGCGTTGGGCTCTTTACGGCAGGCTCCTCAGTGTTCTTTGGCAAATGTTGTAGGTCTAGACAAGGCACTGTGAACTCCTTTCCATTCTACTACCTCTTTTCTCTCCTGAGACTAAGAAGTTGATATACTGAGAAGTAACAAATTACTCCTCCCCTGAAGGAGGGGGCACAGGGCTGAAGGAGCGAGGGCAAGGCAGGGCGCTACCACTTGCCGATAGCCGTTACCTCGGACTCCCCAGAGACTCTGCC